>NW_006399932.1:4938624-5059826 GCF_000299155.1 Elephantulus edwardii | reverse complement strand
GTCAAATGCCTTTGCATAATCAATGAAACACAGATAAACATTCTTCTGGTATTCTCTGCTTTCAGCTAAGATCCATCTAACATCAGCTACAATATCCCTAATACCACGACCCCTTCTAAACCCAGCCTGGACTTCTGGCAGTTCTCTGCTGATGTATTGTTGCAGTATTTTACAATATCCTCATGTATTTTACAATACATGAGGATAACTATTATACCCATGATTAAATTATTTACCTCTTCTTCATGGAACACGGTTTTCCTTACCCATTTTGATGAGACACAACCTCCCTCCAAGAACTTCACATTTACATTCATAGAGAGGCGACTGCATAGATTATAAGCATGGTGTAAAGGGGCGTACAGGGAGGGTGCTGATTGCATCTCCTGACACTTTCAGAGGGAGTGACATTAAAGTGACTAAACAACAAACATGGCAACAACAGGTCGACCAGAACTATAGGGGGAGGGAAGCCCAGGCATCAGTGCCACTTGGCTTAGTGTCACTTGTCACTCGGCTCAACCTGATCCCTTCTTTGGAAGCTCTGATGCTGGGGTTGGATGGATGTAGCAGATACTCTGACTTGGCAATTCTGAAAGCAACTTTCTTTTACATGGAAAAAGCTACAGGGTTGAATGCCAGGTTGGATGCAGCGGACTTTTCCTCCCACCAGGTTAAAGGTCAAGCACACTCATCAGGCTACACCATGTCTGTCCTGATTCATCTGGAAACTCTGAGTCTGCGGGGCCATGCTGGGCTCAATGGTTATTTTGCAACATCTCCAATCAGGGCTGCTGCCAAGTTCAAAATGAGCCCAGGTTCTTTAAGATATTTACTAATGGGACGATTCCTGAAAGGACAGAGCAAAGCTAAGAGAAAGAAAACAATGTTATGAATATAGGACTTCCTGAGGGACTGACTAATCTAGGCTCACAATTTCCATTCTCAGTCTTTCTCTTACCCTTGTTCAGATCTGCTTTCTTGTCAGTATACTGACCCAGCCAAACCTAGTGTGCACTGCCACAGTGAAAAGAAACAAAACTAAAAGTATAGACAGACAGGGGCAGAAAGAATTGAAAAGTTGGAATAAGTCATTTGGGCACGTAAATCCTGTATGGAGTAATTTTAAATTTATAACAATTATGAAAAACAGGTCAAACAGATAAAAAAGGGGGTTTCAAAATAAGGGGGGGTTTCTAAGCAATTCCCCTTTCTGAATTTTCCCCTAGCATGCACTTTAAAACTAAGTGTATTAACTCACTGTATTTTTATTTTAAAAAGCATAACTAGACATTAGTAAAGATAATCTTCAGGCTCTGTGTTTGAACTGGTATAGAAATGATTTATACTTGCTTTAGATTTTGCAGACGTTTAAAGCACGATATTTACTCACTCTCGAAAAATTCTGAAGAAAATCTTCCACTGCTAAGGAGATATGGCCACCTTACATTTTCAAACAATTAAATGAGGAGGTCTATCAGGAAGGCCCCGAGGTGACTGGGAACTCAAAAGCAGCCCTCCTTCATAATTATTTCTCCCAAACTTTAGCTACCACAGTGACCACTCCCAGGTCTCTAGCTCAGCAACAGCCCCTCATGCTTATGGTTGATAAGTTTCCCCAAATGTTTGCTGTGCATTAGCTAATTCAATTTTTCCTTCACTTTACTGAAGAAGCTAACTAACAATTAGAAAAGGCTTAAGAAATATGTTTAGATGCCTCACATGGAAATAAGTAGCAAAATTAACTAAAATTCTGTGGTATCATGTGTAATTCTTTTTACCAGACTATGTTTTATTCCACGTCATTAAGCAGATGACCCAGCCTTGCTTGCAGTAAACAAAGAAGATGTGAAACAATGATGAAGGTTAAAATTACAGCCTTCAGTACAGATTATATCTCAGCATCAGAAAAACAAAGTTCCTCACAACAGGACCAATAAACAACATCCTGATAAACAGAGGAAAAATGGAAGCTGTCAAGGATTCAAAGGACTTTAAGAGGATTTTAAGAACTTATGTGCACCCAAGTCAAAGCCACGGTATTCTCAGTCACCTCATAAATATATGTGAAAATTGTACAAGGATTAACAAAGACCAAAGAAGAACTGGTGCCTTAAAACTGTGGTTTTGGTAAAGATTAGTGAATATACTTTGCATTGGCAAACAAACCCTGAGCAAATGCCTCTCTTAAACATCCATGTGTGCCCTGGAAAATGGTAGCTATGTGAGCTCCGAGATGTGTAGCCAGAATGTTTTTCACAAACATGGATGGTGAGACTTTGTCTCATTTATATCGGTTGTGCTATCAGGAAGAGTCAGTCAGCAAAAATGGGAAGATTCCCACCGGGAGAGCTGGCACCGTGGCAGTAACATGAGCTTACCATGGTGGAGATTTTGAGGACGGTGCAGGACAGTGCCAGACGGAACAGGGCTCCCTTTTGTTGGTCTACACGGAGCCACTGTGAGTTGGAGCAGACTCTACACAACCTGACAACAAACATTTCATTTCTTATCTGTTTAGCCAAATGATTACAAAAGAGATGTTGTAAAAAACAAGAAACAAAAGCTTAAAGGTTGAATAAAAAAAGTGGTATTTAGCACGTTGTTAAGCATCCCTGGGTGGCACACACGGCTAAGTGCTAGAATGGTGGCTGAAAGGTTGATCCTGACAACCTGCTTTAAAAAGTTCACAGTGGAACATATTTCTACTCTGTAGCACTTAAGGCTGCTGTGAGCTGGAATAGATTTGATGGCAACACATTTAGGGTTTTTGTTTCATTTTAGTAACTTACTATGCTCAGGCATGTGCATACCATCAAGGTATGCACTGGAAGCCATCAAGGACAGTTCTACTTACAGGGACCCTCTGTTGCGTTTCGGGGGCTGTAAATCTTGAAAGGAGGAGACGTCATGTTTTTCCTATTGGGCAGCTGGTGAATTCAAACCACTGATCTTTCATTTAGAAGACTGACACATTACTCCCTACACCACCAGGGCTCCTAGGTGTGTGAGCTAATTAATATCCTACTTGCTTTTATATTTGTAGGGTATTCAAACTTCAATTTTTAACTCTGAAAAACTATAGGTTGAAGAGGTCCAAGCAACTTAGGCTTTAACCTCATATTATTCTACTTTCAAAGACTTTACACCTTCTTGGCCTTCTGAGATCAACTCCTGTGACATGTGGAGGTTAAGTCTCAAATTGTCCTGTACTGTTTCATTGTTATCTTCAGCTCTCTGTCACCACTGACCAGAAAGAGGTGGCTGAAGCAGGGAGGTAAGTTGTATTTACACACATGCTCTGTTACCTCTCTTGTTCTCCAAAGGGAAATTACTGCCCCCTTCCCTCTTCAGAACTGCCACATCTGAGTTGATCCAGGGTAATATATGAGAGAGATTTTTTGCTGTAAATATCAACAAAGATGAGATTCTGTCTCTTCAGTCAGTCATGTCTCCATCAATATCTTCTCTCTTTTTATTGTTAATGCTGACTGTCTTTGGTTGTTTTCCTTCTTTTCCATTTTTCTCCCATCCTGTCTACCTAACTCATAGCTCTGTGAGAGAAACAAAAATAGATGTATACACAAAGATACAGATAAGGGAAATGTGATTTTGTGACATTTGCTCTGCTTTACAGAGGACTGCCAAAGGATGGAGCAACAACAGAATTATAATCTCATAATAGCTTTGGAACCCATTCAAATTTTTTATAATTCAAAACAATAAAGATGTCACGCATACAAATAACATTGAGATTGCTTGCTCATCTTTGCTGTAATTTTGACATCTAATATTTTGGAAATCCTGTGGCTGTATAAGCAGGGGATTTCATTGTGAACTTCTTAGTGCATAAATCGACTAAGACACTGTATTTGGACAGATAAGACACTTGAACATGGTTCAAGATTATTTATGTGGCATCAACAAAGTGTAAGTGACCCCACTAAATCACATTAACCACAGAAACACAGGAAGACAACAGAAACAGAAAATCAAAGCTGTATCTGTAGTCTCCAGGTAAAAGAACGAAGCCCTCCATGACTCATTACATCTAAAACTTGACTTAAGTTAAAAAACCAAACCACTAATCCATAGGAAGGTCCACTTATTTCACAGATTGAGAGAGAATTAAAATCCATTATATGCTGAGATTTTTAAAGTCCAAAAGAGTAATAGGGAAATGTTGTTGTTGTTGTGCCATTGAGTTGGGACCAAACCATAGCTGACCCTCCAGTGGGCAGTGGGTTCTCAGAGGCAGTAAATTACACTGAAGGAGACTGCTCAACCTTTTCCGATGGAGCAGCTGGGGGCTTCGAATCAAATGCCCTTGGAATTGCAGCACAGCTTCTTGCCTCTAGGCTAGCTTAACAGCCATAATATGGAAATAGAAAACAAATTATTGCCCAGAATTTTGTTTTACTCCTCAGAATAAAACTGTTTAAAGGCCATCCAGCAGGAATATTTGCACTAAGCAAATATTTGTACCTATAAACCCCCTCATTTTAGTTTTTGATCTCTCTCTTAAACATTATGAATTTTACAGCTTGGCAAAGTGTTTTGCTTGCCATCCAAAACCCAAACGGCTAGGAGTAGATTGAAAGCATTAACTTGCAGGTCAGTCATCTTAAAGGAAACTCAGAGCCTTCCTAACTCGTGGGCTGTGAACATCACCATGTGATTTGTTGTGATGATAACACACTACATAATTTATACTTCGGTTGAAATTTTTAAAATGATGTAAGAAAATATAAACATTAGGGAATTTAGGGAATAAATGCAGGTCAAGAGAGAGAAAAAAGCCAAATGTGTTTTCGAAGGACTGTTTTGTCTGTGCTTGTCAAACACATCTTAGTGTCTCTCACATATTCTGTAACGATTACACTGATTTATGTTCACCAAGTAGTCACTAAAGGAAACTTCTACAGCATCGGCAATGTCTGCTTAACTGCTCTTAACAAAGACAATCTCCATGCTCCTGATTATATCACACTTTGAAATCTTAGAAGGAATGGGAGAAGAAAGAAAGGCATATATCACAAATAAAAACAGAATAATTAACACAATACTGAATCCACTGAAGATATACTCAAAGTTTCATCTTATTTTTGGGTCTATGGTCTAAAATGGCTCAGTACAGAGAAAAATTATATTATAGCAGGACTAAACAATAGCAAAGTTGTTGTTGTTATGTGCCATCAAGTTTTTTATGACTCATAGTGACCCTATGTACAGTAGCTAAGACCTCTGCCCTAACTTGAACCAATTTGTTTCCAATATACTTGCCCCCCCCCCCCCCCCGTCCACTGAGTCAATCCATCTCGTCCAGGGTCTTCCTCTCTTGCATTGCCCCTCCACCCTTCCAAGCATGATGTCCTTCTTCAAAGACTGGGCCCTCCTTACAACATGCTCAGAGTATGTAGGATAGAGCTTCAGAATCTTTGCTTCTAAGGAGCAACTTGGTTTCACCCTCTCTAGGACAGACCTGCTTTTTCTTTTAGCAGACCCTGGTATGTTCAATATTCTTTTCTAGCACCACAACTCAAAGGCATTGATTCTTCTATCATCCTTAGTCATTGTCTAGCTCTCTGATAAATTGCAAGTAATTGTCAAGATCTTAGCATGGATAAAGCACACCTTAGTCTCTAGGCTAACATTATTGCTCTTCAGTGCTATGGAGAGGTCCCTTACAGCAGATCTTCCCAGTGCAATCCACCTTTTGATTTCCTGACTGCTGGTACCAAGAGTGTTGTTTCTGGAACCAAGCAAGCGGAAGCTGTTAACAATCTCAGTCTCTTCTCCATCCAGAACGATGCTGCCAATTGGCCCAGTGGTGAGAATCTTTGTTTTCTGATGTTGAACTTAAATCCATATTGAAGGCTACAATCCTTGATCTTCTGCAGCAAATGCTTCAGGCTCTCCTTAGTTTCAGCAAGCACAGTTGTGCCATCTGCATTACACAGGTTGTTAGGTTTCCATTTATTAGTGTTCATTTTTTTTTAAAGCCCCTATAATTGCTATTTTCTAAGTTGGACCCTTATAAATGAGATCATTCTGAGAGTCTGCTTTTATAATACCCACTGCTGTTGTGGGTTCTGATACATGGTGACCCTCCACCAAGTTTTCAAGGTTGTAAATCTTTACAGGAGGGGAGAGCTCATCTTTGTCACATAGAGCAGCTGGTAGATTTGAACTGCTGACCTATCGGTTAGCAGCCAGACACATTGTTAGAGTTAATGACTAAAGTCATGACTCTCTAATGGATGTATTACATCTTCCAGCTATAAAGCACAATAATGCAATAAAGATGTGATCAGGGAAAATGAAAAAGAAAATGATCACTGTTTCTCAGTTTCATAGTGTGTACAGATCATCTGAGAGTCTCAGAGAGAAAAAACAAAGGCACAAAACTGATTGTGTTTATACTTTGAACCAACCGTCTGGCTGAAATCAAGATGACTCTACTTAACTTTGACAAGATTCCCTTTTTTCTTTTGTGTCAGTTATGAGAGGTGTTCAAGGGAAGAAAGTACTCGATTCTCTATGAAACCAGGAAAAACATTAGAAAATACAAATAACTGTAAAAGTATTATTATGCATAAGTTCCATAGAATTAGCTGCATGTCATCCAGGATATTTGCATTTAATACTGTATATACAACTCCAAGCCTTTGCCAACAACAGTAAAAAAGCTAATTAATAAATTTATGCCAACAAATTATATTGAATTAGTAATATTTCTGAAATCATTGAACCTATATGACCTGAAAATTGCACATATATGGACATCTGAATCCATAAAATTCTATGAATACAAAATTTACTCTGTAAAAACGGTCTTTCATTCAGAGGATTGCTTTGAAAAAACCTGGAGTTATTAAATTAATGTTGTTGTTGTTGAGTACCACTGAGTTGGACCAGACCCATAGCTAATCCTTGAGCAGGTTTTCAAAGATAGTAAATTGCATAGGAGAAGATTGCCCTTTCTTCTCCCATGCAACAGCTGGTGGATTTGAACTGTGTGCAATCAAGATCCCAGCTTACTTTCTTACCACCACCAAACTGATCATTAAAATGACTGTTTGTGCCAATGTTGATTTGCAAAATTAAAAATTAAATGACTATGGGTCAATTTGCATTGTTGCACCGAAATGTGGGACACTTAAAAAGTTGTAACTTGGGGTTTGTTTCCGCCCCTCTCACATGAACTTCCTTTCTTGAGAAATTAGTGAATGAGATCAGTTTGGAATTAGTTACTGTTTAAATTTACATGTGTCATACCACTTTAATTTTATGTCACAGTCACTTCAGAAATTATTTTGCTAGCAAGCACTAGGATCGCCTTATTACAAGAAAATTATTTCAATGTTTAAGGAATCCCTCAAACCTTTTCAAGTTGGCATACAGAATTGGCTTAATTTCCTGAATTATCACTTTTACCCCACACATAAATATTTCCATGAAACAAATGCTAAACACATACTCACACACCCTCACAGTATTTAAAGCAACTAACATACAAAAGAATTTGGACTGTCTCCCAGTCATACTAAATGTTAGCTATCTGACGCGCTCCAACTGAAAAAGTGCCTACCCTATTTGCATTTACAATATTGGTATACTGCCACGAGAGAGAAATATTTCATTAAGGATCAAGCTAAAATATAATTGAATAAATGCACCAAGTAGAGATTTATGCAGTGTCTCTACTCAAATAGCTTAAAAGGTGCTCATTCAGAGAACATTTTGCTTGGACCCTTCTGATGAAATGGAACCATGGCTATGGCTCCATCTGCCTTGAGCAGAGATGCTTACGTTTTAGAACAAATGGGACCTTAGAGATCTTCTCCATCCAACATTCATAATTTATAAGTGAGTAAACAGAAGTTCTGAACCGGTAGCAACTTGCCTAGGAGCCCACCACTGTCTAGGTGTAGATGTGGAATTCCATTCATGGCTTTATCCAAGCTGTAGCAAACACACGCCACATCTCAGGAAATGCTTGCAAAAACTGAATACAGGCTCCCCTCACTTTCCAAACATTCACTTTACACCACTTTGCTTTGCAAAAGACCCATATTAGTACCTGTTTTCATTAAAGGATTTCTTCAGAAAGAAATCTGAAGAGGATTTTCACATTTACGAAAAAAGGTGAAAGGGAAACTAGTGTTCAGTGTTTGTTCTGCAGCAAATCTTTGTGGGAATGGCATGCACTGGGGGTCAGTGAGAGTGGTATCACCAAAACCTCCTTCCCTAGGAAACAGGTCAGTGTCTCTGCATCAAGTTGCCACAGCTTTGAACTTAATAGTTTATATGTTGGGTTTGGGAAGGCTCAACATTTTCCTGCATATATTAATAGTAATTGTGCATCCTAAAGAGGGTTGAGATTCCTCTTCTTATAGATAGTGAGGGAAATTTGTATTTCTTCTCTACATGGCACATCTACCCTGGTTTTTGTTTAGTTTTGTTTTGTTTAAAGTTCTCCTGAATATACCAATATACCATATCTAGCATAGACCAATACACTTAGAATTTCTAGATTTTAAGATTCCTTTTCTTTTTCTTTCTTCTGTTCATCTTACACTGTTCTGTGATATGCTGGCGTGTGCCCCCTGACAATACTCCATTTGGTTTCAAATGTGCAGAAAGCAGCAGGAGGTGTGCATAGCCATGAGTCTCTGAAGGCCTTCCTGCTTGGTGACCGCCTTACATCTGCCACTCTGAGTTCAAGCAGAAAGATATACTTTCCTTCTACTTAGAAATGTTATGGTAAATTAATTAGTTAGAATTTGTCAAGTGCTTTGAAAATGAAAAGCACTATTATTACATCTAATTACATTTCTCTCATATATTCAGCAACAATTTCATCTGTGCTTGCTTCTGTGCCAAGAAAATAGCTTTGTAGACTCATGGAGGCTTCACTGTGAAGGCCAGTCACTTGTAGGTTTGCCTCTCCAGTTTTTGTTCTATGACTAAAAAGCTGAAGGTTTGAATTCACCCAGCAGCACTGCCGAGGAAAGGCCTGGCAATATGCTTCTTTAAGAAATGATTCTACAATGTAAAGGAATTATTCTATGAAAACCAATAAAAGTATTTTTAAGAAATTAATCATGGGGTTGTACAATTTGATGGATGGGGGGTTGAGGGAAATTGAAAGAATTTGCTCTTGAAAACAATGTATTTGAATTTTGTAGTAAACTAGAAGAAAATTAAAAAAAAATATTATAGCCAAGACCCCCTATGGAGCAATTCTGTTCTGTAACAAACGATGAGTCTGGTTATTAAAAAAAAAATAAATAACTTTTTCTTCTTATCTCTAAAACCAGAATTGCCCTGAATGGATACATATTCATAAGTCAATGCTATGTTTTTTGAGCAGGCAATACCTTAATTAATAGTTTTCTATTTGTGGAAAAAGCAGGCCACTAACAAGATAAATGCTGATTCATAAAGAGACAGCCACAAATGATAATCTGTGCCCTTCTTAGGTTATGGCAAGACTGCCCATCAGATGAACACAAACATGCAGAGGCAGCGTTAGTGAGGCAAAAATCCTGGCAGGTCTGAATCATTCTCGCAGATCTTCAAGGTGGTATCATCAGCAGGACCTTGTAAACATCTTTCCCCACTGCTTAGGCTACTGTCTTAACCTGTCATGATGCCACAGAACTGCAGAATAATTTGGTTGGTCTGGTTTTGCTACCACACGTACGAACCCAACGGAGTCTCCAGGGAGAGCTGTGTGTGGAAACTCAATCTGATTTAGAAATCAACTCTCCTGTAGGTAATGTTGTGTTCTAATAAAGTCCTGGAAATACAGACTCAGAGGGTGTAATTAACAGAGTTGTGAAATCAACAAGGCAGAAAGCTGTTGATAGAGAAGTATTTCTATTGTTCAAAACATGTTTGGTGCATTAGGAAAACAAAACCGAATTCTTTCTCTTGGCATCTACCTTTTAAGAGCACATCGGCTAATGAAGGGGGCATCAGGGCTGACATCATGGCATAACCAGTAGTTGAAGCCCTATTTGTATGTGGTTAGAAGCTAAATTCTAGTTTACTGTTGATGTCATTAGTCAAACTTGCATTAGTGATGTGAGTTGGCAAGCTTTCCATTCCTGCACATAATCAGCAACCACAGCATACCACGGACAAACAAACCTGAGGGTGTCACGCATTCTGAAGGGTTGCGTGGTATGTGAGCTCTGAATAGTTCCCACAGCCAGGACTGCAAGAACAGAGACAAGCCAGAGGGATGGCACTGGACCTGGCTGCTTTGCGTTCTCAATAGGAAGGCAAGTGACCCTCTGCTGTCACCTGAGCGTAAATAAATGGAAATGGTTTAGTAGCAAACATACTTTGCTAGAATGCTGGCAGCCAGCGCCCCTCTTAGTCAACGCTCCGGGAACTAAAGAAAATGAAACCCTCAGTGAAGGAGCGTGGTTTGATCTGCATGAGTGTGTACATTGTCAAAATCTAATTGTGCATCTATAATTCCTGGAAGACGGCACACATCTACTGTAAAAATCACAAAGCACACTGTGCATCTGCTCTGGCTGTTGAAATTTTGAAACAGCATTCTTCAAATGCATTAATCTAAAAAATCCCATCTAACCATAAATAACCAAAGTCAGCCTTCTCTTAGCTGGCAAAAGCAAACGTCAGAACTGGATAAATTTATACTTTACTGCCCGTTCTCTTTACTTTGGATTTCTTTCCTTTCTACTTGGCACGATATACAATGCCTTTGCCCAAATTTAGTTGAGTTTCCAATACAATCTCTGTGTCATATATGTTAACACGAAGTGCACTGGATGGTAATTCCAGAAGCTCAATTTAATCTTTATTTACTAGTTTTCTTTAAGGGAAAGTGTGTGAATGTGTTTGTGCATGTGTGTGCCTGAATGTCCATTGCCTGACTGGCCTCCAGAGGTTCCTACTGATGTATTTTCTAACAAGGAAAGTAGTTGAGTTAATCACCCCCTAATACAAATTAGGGCTTCTCAGGACTGCACCTTTTTTGCTCTTCCATCGGCCTCCTGGCAGTGTGTGCTTTTCATTAATACTACTCCCCCAGTGGAATTACTGACGTCTCACTTTAAATACACATTTCTGCAAGTCAACTAACAAAACTAATTAAGAACTGTGAAAGCCTATATTGATAGAGGGAAAATATATAAAACAGCTCTGACAATTCTGGAGGACTCCATACATCATGCGGCTTTGTGTTCAGTTTCGGGCTCTTTCTGGTTAGAATATAAATAAACCCAAGTAAAACCTCAGGTTATAAAGTGACTTTAAAGAACCAAGGGTTTCCTGAAAGAACCATTTTCAAATTACATATAAACATGTTGAGCCAGTCTTTACTGTGCTGAGTGGCTGGGGGATTTCAAAGGGCATGACTCAGTGACCTGCCCAAGGGGCTCAGACCCTAACGGTGGTCTACACGGGGCCACTGGTGTGATATGGCCCCCTGAACGGACAAATGAGCTCAGTCCCAACTAATGCGACTTACTGGTCACATACTCTGTTCACATACTCGCCATCACACCCCAGCACCACCCCAACAAACTGGGAGCTTGAATACGAAAGATATTTGTTTTATATATGTAAAAAAAAATGAGAAACTCTCCAATATCACATAGGTTATGTTGACATCCCCAAATCAACAGCCTTTGTAACTGGCATAGAGAGGATGGCCATTGAAGTCTACAGAAGCAGCACATACTTCTTTGGTATCCCTCCTAAGAAAGAGAAGGGGCTCAGACACATGTGAATATACATTCAGTTCTGCTACTTAGTGGGTATTGCCCACTCTAAGGTTCAATTTACTTACCTCTGAAAAGAGTATACAATGATGACAGAGCAGCAAAGACCGTGATGGCTTGCAGTATTATTACCATACTACCACGCCACCATTACAATACTGCCAGTACTGTAACACCACCACCACACCTAACACTACAGTACTACATCATCACATCTATAACACTGTCAGTACCGTAATATCACCACCACTACAATACTACCACACCACAACTACAATATTGCCAATGCTACAACATCATCACTACTACAATACTACCACACCACATCTACAACACTGTCAATCCTATGACATCACCCCACTACTACAATTCTACTCTAATATCACCTTTACTATTATGCTACTACTGTAATACTGCCCCATTACTAGTACGTTAGCACAATACTACCATTACCATACCAACATCACTATCACCATTGTTTGTTGTTGTTTTTACACTACTATTATATCACTACCACCAAAACTACTATAATGCTACTACAATACTGCCACAAGATTAGTATTATTTCTGCTTCTAGCAGTATTTTAAAGTTCTTACTACTAGTAGATCTATGGAGGGCCCTCATTTTTAAAAGTTGGTTGGGCTTGAGGGCCTAGTGTTATTTCATTTTGGAGGAATATTCTTCTTTGATGTACAGCATTCTTCTGTCAATTTGCTGTGCTGAGGTAATCTGGGTTTGCTGTGAAGCTGAACCTTGTGCCACTGGGGGTCAAATGCCATAATGGCTGCCCATGGTGGACAGTGTTTGGCGGAGCTTCTGGTTTAAGACAGGTTTGGAAGCAGGAGTGGCACATGCCTCTGGAAACTATGAACCTGAAGAAACAATGATAGTTACAAAAAGGCTTCAGGCCTTTGGTTCATAGGGTTGCTATGAGTCGTGCTTGACTCGAAGGCAATCAACAATAACTACTAGTATACTACTGTCACTGCTACAACACTACCACCAACACCAGCAGCAATGTCTACAATATTACTGCTATCCTAATACTATCACTGCACCTTCTTCACAATGTTGTCTGTTCTTACGATACCACAGTAATGAAAAGCACAGAGTGTCAATGTAAGTTTTAAATTTTAGCTCTATTACTTATTAATTGTGTGATTTCAGGTAAGTTTTTGAGCCTTTAGGCATTTTAATTTCCTTTTCTACAATATAGGAATGGCAGTAAGCATTTCATTGGACTGTTAGAAGGACTGAGGATATTAATATTTATGAAACATGTGGAAGAGTATCTGGTATGTGGAAAATAATATGTGTTTCATAGAAAAAAATTAGCATGGATAATTGATAATTGACAGTAATGGAATGTGATTGGTATTAACTATGTTTAATTTTGTAGCTGTACACAATATGTTACAGATTGCCAAAATTCATTTATTAATGGTTGACTATACAATCTTAGAAAGGTGAATGTCTAAACCAATTAGCCATAAAGATACTGAACTGGTGTTACCAGCAACTTAAACATGATGTAAGGATAGTCAAACGACCTCTCTAAAATTTCTGTTGCCTGCCAGCAATTTCTGAACATTAGCTAAAGCTCTTGATCAGTTCAAAACACAAAAGAGAGTCCCTTTGGAGAATACCAACTGTGCTTAGGAAAGTTAAGAGTCCTTGGTAAAAGCTTCTGGAAGATTCCTTTCTAAGCGCAGAATAGACAGGTGTCCAATCCCCTGAAATGCAAGGGCTACTTATACACAACTTACTTTATGTACAAAAAAGGGATCTGGTGGGTCCCACCTCTGGTGGTGACTTGCTCTCTGTTCTATTTCTTTCTTGTAGGCAGGCGCATACTATGTGCTCTTAATAAGGCCAGTAAGAAATTATTACCAACAAGAAGGTAAATTGTTAAAGGTAGAGGGGCTTTGTGTGTATGTGTGTGTATCTGGCGGCCTAGTGGTAAGGGATTGTGCTGCTGACCCAAAGGCATACAGTTCGAATTCACCAGCTGCTCTGCAAGAGGAAAATGGATACTCTCCTCCTGTGCAATTTACTGCTTCTGAAAATTTGCTAGAGGGTCAGCTATGAGTCAGTTTGAACTCGACGACACATAATAAAAATCTCTCTCTTAGGGAGCTCTGGTGGCCTAGTGGTAAGGAGCGGCAACTACAATCCCAGAGGTGCACAGTTCGAATCCACCAGATGCTCTGCCGGGGAAGGAGGGACAATCTCCTCCTGTACCAGTCAGATCTGATTTGATGGTACACTCACACAAAAATAATAAAATTTTAAAAAAAAATCTCTCTCTTGATATATCCATATTCTGTGCTTCTGTATAATCTCATCCTTTATACAAATACCTATGATAATTAGACAGAAATTTGGCAAAACTGAATGTAGAACAGAGCTGGCCCATTGTACAAGGCTGTATTCTCCATGGAAGCAGCTCACCACATCTTTCTCTCACAGAATAACTGGTGTATTCAAACTACTAACCTTTCAGTTAACAGCCAATCATTTAATCACTACATCACTAGGATCCCTTCAGCACACAGTAGGCTTCAGCCAATGCTTTGTGAATGAATGAATACAAGCAGAAACATGAAGATTTCTGAAGCACTTAAGAAATACACTCCAGTTTCTCGGAAATACAGATTTTAGAGGCAACCTGAGGGCTAGTGGATCTTTGGCCATCATTCTTTTCACAGTGAGCGGCTGGCAGGATCAATGTTCTGTAGCTGTCAGCAGACATAAGCAGGGTTCATAGTTTAATCACTGTTTAACACTGCCCAAAGCGAAACTTGTAATATTCCTAACTTATTGAGCTCCACACGCCACACACCCCCCCCCCTTAGTGTTATTAGCTGATACATGCTCTTTGCCTATCAGTCCTGGATTCATCTTCCAGAAATGCTGATTTCATCATGTTCCTCCTGACGCAAAAATCCTCAAGTGACTCATTATTACCTAAAAGATAATAGTCATTCCCTTAGGCTAGCACCCAGTGTTCCTTGTCAAGAGGACCTTCTGTCTCCTCTCTACAGATTCATCACCTCAATCCACTGGTCTCTGAACACAAAGGACTGGTTAAGTTCATCAGTTGACGCACAGATTGGAAAGTTTGTATCTTGAGTAATTGTAGTACATACAGTATCACCACCTTTCTCTTCACAATTTCCCTCAACCAGGAAGCCAAAGCCTGTTCCTCCTTTAACAAGGACATAGTACACAGTTCAGCTCTGACAGACACAGTCACAATGAGTAGAAATACACTCCACAGACACTGGTATTCAGTTAATTCTTTAATTTCCTGCTCCACCCACCAACTCTTCTCCCAAAGACCAAAGTTCAAAGTTTACTTTCCTTCTCCAAACCCCTACAGCATTTCCTCTAACATCTTTAGATTTGGGAGATTGATCATAAACTGCTAATTTATTCTTTAACTTCCTGCTGTCCCAAGGAGGCCACACACTTTTCAAGGCACAAATCATGTAGTCCCCATAATGTCAGATCTACCCAATCTTTGTGTACTTGTTGCTGTTAAGTTCCGTGGAGTCATAGCGACTCATAACCACCCTATGAACAAAAGTCTTCAACACTTGTGTGACTTTCATCCTCTCCCCTGGTTCATAGGGTTTCCAGAGGCAAGCTATTATGGAAGTGGATGCCACTCCCGCTTCCAAGCATTTGACACATCATTGTCACAGTGTTCAGCTTCACAGAAACCACAAGTTACCACTGTACGGCAAGTGGACACACCAGGGCTATACAACCTAGAAGAACTTTAGGTGACACAAATATTTGTTCACCAGAAGGTTGGACATTCAATTCCACCCAGAGATGCCTCAGAAGAAAGGCCTGCAAATGCGAGGCAGAAAAGTCAGCCACCGAAAACAGTGTGAAGCACAGTTCAACTCTAACACACACAGAGTCACCATGAGTTGAAATTTACTCCACGGAAACCAGTTTTCATTTAATCTTTAAGATTTCATTTATCCCCAGTACTGATTCCTGGACTGCAATCTATAAAAGGTCATCACTTATGGTCAGCATTACCTATCCTTACAGTTCAAGTTCAGAGAGTTGTTGTTGTTATATGACATCCAGTCATCTATAACTCACAGCAGCCCTAGGAACAACAGTTTAGAATCTTGCCCTTTCCTTCTCCATCCTCAAAATCTCTGACAAGCTCAAACCCATTGTTACAGTTACTGTGTCAATCCACCTTGTTAAAGGTCTTTCTCGATTTCCCTGACCCTTCTCTTTTCACAGCATGATGCCCTTTACTAAGACTGGTTTCTCCTGACTACATGTCCAACGTATGTGAGATGGAGTTTCACTATCCTTGCCTCTAATGAGCACCTTGGTGGCATATCCTCCAAAACACACTTGTTTGCTCTTTTGACAGTCCATGGTATAGTTAGTTCTGTTCCTGACAGAATTCAAAGCCATCAGTTCTTCTGCCATCTTTAGTCACTGTCCAACTTTCAGATGTATAGGAAATAACTGAAAAGATTGAGACTTAGGTCAGGTGCACCTTAATCTCTAAACTGACGTCCTTGTTTCTTAGCAGCCAATCAGGAAAGGCTGTCTTTTTATGTAGGTGTGTTGAGTGTGTCTGATAAGGCTTGAGGACATATTAAAAGCTCTTGTCACTTCTGGATCTTGAGCCAGTAATAGGTCTATATCATGAAAATTTCAGGGTATCTATATGCTCTTGAGATACCAGCAGTCAGGAAAGCAGAAGACAAATTACAGTGGGAAAAATCTGCTGTCAGGGATCTCTCCAGAGTACTGAAGAGCAATGATGTAAGTCTAGAGACTAAGGTGCACCTGATCTAGGGCATGGTCTTCGCAATTACTTGCTATCCATCAGAGATCTGGACAGTGACTAAGGATGATAGAAGAATTGATGCTTTTGAGTTGAGGTGCTAGAGAGGAATATTGACTATATCATGGACTGCTAGGAGAACAAACAGGTCCTTCCTGGAGAGGGTGAAATCAGGGTGCTCCTTGGAGGCAAAGATTTGAAATCGCCACCTGACATACTTTGGACATGTGACAAGAAGGGACCAGTCCGTGGAGAGGGACAGCCTGCTTGGAAGAGTGGAGGGATAGGGCAAGAGAGGAAGACCCTGGATGAGATAGACTGACTCAGTGACTAGGGTAATGGAGTATGTGGAAGAGACAATGAAATTGGCTTAGAATAGAGCAAGGTTCAGAGCTGTTGTACAAGGGGTCAGAACTGTTGTACATAGGGTCACTATGAGTCTCTGGCAACTAGATGGCACATAACAACAGCATATCATGAAACGATTTTATCCTTTAAATTGGATGCTGCTTGATGCCCCGCTGAGGGGAGGAGCCCTCTCTATTGTAAAACAGATACAGCTTGGCAAGTTTGTTGGGGGAGAAAGCAAGCGGGTGAGTCTTTTTCCAAGTTCTCACAGCTCTAATGAGGATAATGCTGGCAAAGGGCCACTTGCCAACATACTGCTGGCAACTAGCTTATTCCTCTAAGTGTGAACTCCAGGTAAAACAAGCATCCTTAAGCAGCTTGAGGAAGCATGCTCCTGTACCCCAGAGGTACACAGCACCATCCACGGGCCTGATGACTGAGCAGTAAGAAATGTAAGGCTCCCTCCCATCTTTCCCTTGGAGAGCAGGTGGCCAACGCGAATGTTCAAGGAAGGAGAAACTATACACTGCTGTGGTTCTGGCCACAAGTAGCTATGTGCACTTCTGGCTCCTGGATCACATGAATTATTCATGACACAGAGTGCATCCCTACATCCAGGGAAGCAGCAACAGGCTCAGATCCATTCGCTGTGTGGACGGTGGTGCTGTGGCTTTAAGAGTGAGCTGGTGCACAGGCAGCAGAGAAGCCTGTAGCTTCAGCTGTGTTCTTACCTCACTTTCCCTTCTGCAGTGACCTCACCCCACCACAATGCTACCATTCATGCAGATGGAGTGGAACACTGCACACAAAAGTTTCATTTAGTCACATAAACATGAATATTTAGCCTGTTTAATTAAAAATGAAAGCTAGATATTTGGCTTCCTGAAACTTGAGGGTTTGGGGGTTTTATAAAAAAAATAAGTTTAATGTTAAAGCTAACCTCAAAAAGAATAATACAAAAAATACGTTGTTTTTGTTTTTTTTTCTTCTGAGTAACTTGAGTCCCTGGTAGGGTTGACCTTTCTCACTTCACAGTTCTAAGACTCCATAGTTTTCTATTTACTCTTAGAAAGCCACACATGGAAAATCTAGACATTGAATCCTCTTCTCCATCAAAAGATCTAAATTTTAAATTTTATTCATTTAATTAACAGCTCATTAGACTCTCTCTAAAAGTGTGTAAGTATATACACACGTACACATTCATATGTTCTTATCATAAACTCTAAGTGTGTATTCTATTTTGTTGGCTTTCTGAATAATATGTATAGGATTAAAGTGAAATTGGAAAGAGGTTTCAAA
Source organism: Elephantulus edwardii (assembly GCF_000299155.1). Taxonomy (NCBI): domain Eukaryota; kingdom Metazoa; phylum Chordata; class Mammalia; order Macroscelidea; family Macroscelididae; genus Elephantulus; species Elephantulus edwardii. The sequence goes on along the minus strand of NW_006399932.1, from coordinate 5,041,579 downwards.
AAAATAATCTCCCTAAAGGGGACTGTGAAATTTTTGCCTTTTAAAATACTCAATTTCTCAATCTCTTGGGAATAAATCCCTGGGTGAGGGGTTGAGCTATAAATCCAGAGGCAGACCAGGATCCACCAGTGACTCTGTGGCATAAAGATGGCCACATCCTCTCACGCAATATATTGCCTCTGAAAACCCACTGGAGGGCAGCTATGGGTCAGTTCCAACTTGACGGTAGTAGGAGTGAAATAAACACAGACACAGATACACACAGACACACACATACACACACACACACACACACACACACACAGTGTCTTGGGGAGACTGAGAAGGATAAAGATGAAAAAAAATCAGTCATGTTTCTGACACTTAAAAACTTTTTAAACACATTCCTAGCTGCAAGTCTTCATGCACATTCTAAAATATTAAGAACACATCATATCTACAGCATTACTTCTATTTTTTCCATATGACATTTATTTCTTGGAAACATGGCTTTAATGTTCTATTTTATTATTACTATTAATTATTATTATTTGGATTCTTTTCAATTTCCCAAGTTACTTTCTTTATATAATAACACCAGAGTGTAGAGATGTGTGAATATATCTCTTCTTGCATCTATGACAATAAAGACACATTTTTCCAGAAGGAATTGAAGGGGACAGATATAGTCAAGGCTAACAATCTCAAAGTTCTTGTTATATCTTGCAAAAATTGCTTTCTAGAAAGTGGAATTTTAGGTCTGACATACTGAGATCTTATTTGTCCATTTATTCTGCATTAAGTATGTTATGGAATAGGCATCTTATAAGACATCTTTTCCAATAAAAATATGTATTTTCCTAATCTATTTTGGACAATAAAAAGACTATTTACTATAAAAACTGAAAATGAAAGACAAGCTCTAGTTTTTTTCATACATGTAGGAAGGATTCCACTTATTTTTAATTATATAAAGGAAGAAAATAAGACTAATGAACAATTTGAGAAAATATTGTTTTGAAATAATGCACATTGTGGTGGAGATTGCTTCCGAAAGTTGTGTCAACTTCTTTAAACAAGCTATCTTTAAATGTAGAATTTCAATTACTCTTAAATAGAGAATTCTAAGGTGAATCCTTTGAGAAAACGAAGAATTCCTTTGTTAATAATAAATTTCATTAATATTTATTTTACAATTTCGGATTTCTAAATAAGGATTTCCCCCAAAGCAAAATGATGTACCACAGTCTCAAAGTATTCTCCTAAGATATTTAAGCATTGCAAAGAAAAATATAATTTTAAAGTAAAGAAATATGAGATCTCATCTTAACTAAGTTATTGAAGTGAATTTTATCAGTAATAAGATTAACTACCATTATATACCTTGATAAGATACACTATATTATTATTTTACATATAATAATATAACATTTTGTGCCCAATAGCATAATATCATATTATATAGTCTTCTATGAAAGTGTAGACCCTCAATCTCACCAGGGGAAAATAATTTTGAAAATCCAAATTAAAGAACAGACTATAAAATAACCAACAAGTATGTTTCAAAAGTATCAAGAGCATAAAAATCTAAAGACAGAGACTGTCACAGACAGGAGAAGCAGGAGAGGTGACAGCACAGATTCTGAAACAAGAAAACATACTTGAGTTTAAAACCCAAGGAAATCTATGCATAGAAGCTGCGTTGCAATCTTGAAGGCACACAGTTCGAGGCCACCAGCTGCTCCGCGGAAGAAGGATAGGCAATCTCCTCCTGTGCGATTAAATGCCTCTGAAAACCCACCAGAGGGTCAGCTATGGGTCGATTCCAACTCGATGGTACACACAACAACAACAACAACAACAATGCATGATGCAGGGAACTCTAGTGGCTTAGCGGTAAAGAACTGTGCTGCCAACCCAAAGGCAAATGGTTCAAATTCATCAACCACTCCATGAGAAAGATGGGCCATCTCCTCCCATGTGATTTACTGCCTCTGAAAATCTGCTGGAAGGTCAGTTATCAGTCAGTTCTGATTTGACAATACCAAACAACAACAGGATGTATGATGCTAACCCTAGGGAAAGCTAAGGTAAGAATAAATGGGACCTCCCTCTACTACTATAGCAACTTTAATATAAATCTAAACTTTATTTTGAAATTTAAAATTACAACATTGATAATCAAACTGAAAATGTACCTCTCATACAAAGACATATCCCATCAGTAGATGGCAAGTTCTGTCTAGAAGATACTGGGATCCTTCTGAATACTTGCTAACCACAAATAACTTCATAACGAGGGGAAAACCAGTTAGTGTTGAAATGGCTAATTTAACCTGGAATCTGAGAACATATAATGTTGGATCTTTATTTGGCAAACATGTATATTCCAAAAGTGTAGGTTCCTCTTCTCTGAAAAAGTAGTAAAAGCAGCAATCCTTTCAGGTGGCATTGGGGCCTTCTGAAGATGCTAAGAATGGCATCTGAGTTAGTGAAAATACAGAGAAAAGAGACTGCATCTCTCCTCTCCACTCCATCTCACTCAGTCCACTGTGCCACCAACAGCTTCCCAGGCTCCTGACAGCCTAATTGCTTTTCTGTTGTCCATTGGGAAAGCGGGGGAAATGCAATTGTCTTGATATTGGGGAGAAGCCTAGAGAATCTAAACTGAAACCTTTACTCAGGAATATGTCATTTAATGCTTGGATAAGATTATCAAATATTTCATTTCTGACCTTTGAAAATGTTCAGAAACTACCAGATGATAATTAAGGAAGTCCATAGAGATAATTAGATCTATGCTTAGCATCATCCTAATAATTGATGGAAACCTGAAGTTTCATTACCAGGTAATTTATTCTATAAAAATGAGAATTCACCTGATACCTCAATTACATATTTAAAATGAGACTTTAATATGTATTTAATTTGACAATTATTACATGTTAATTAGATATAAGAATACCATAGAAAATAGAACTTCTCAGGGTTTAAAAAGAACCTGGCAGAAATCTTAAAATAAGATTTGATCATACATCTTAGTTGCCTTTTACTAGTTATAAAACAATAAATATTGGTATTAAAAACATTTCTGAGATACGAATTATCACATTGAGATTCAGGATTTTTCAAAATATATTTCTTATATGTCAAATATCTATGTTCTAGGTTTGAAAATATGGCTCTAGCCATCTTCTTTTAAATGAAATTCAAGAATTTTCTTGTCAGAATTGTACAATGTTAAATGATAAAATTAACCTAGAAGACTCCACGCAAGATACCACTTCATATAATGGCTGAAAAGTGTAAGTCAACAAAATGTTATTTAAAGATGCAAATACTGTAATACAACTATTTTTAAAATACTAAGTAATAATGTGCAATAAATTTCAAGGCAGAATATGGAGGAACTAGAAGTCACTGGTCATAGTCTAAAGTTGAATAGTGAGTTAAAAGGTATTTCTTACATCAGTCTGCTTTATAACAGACACATGCGTTACAAATATTCCCATTTTGATAACATTTAAGAAAAAATATTTGCATTTCAAATGCTTTCTTTTGCTGTGGCAACTGTTAGGAAATATATTTTAGTTTACAGAAATTGATTTCTTAATAAAAGATACATTGGTTTTAATAGTCTATCCAGAAAAGCACAGTATACTTATTTTCTACTGCGCACATTAAAGGAAAACTACGAGTTGCCAAGAATGATGTCAAATTTCAGTTTTTGGCCTACTTCTTGGCCAACTGGATTCTACTTCTGAGACATGTAAAACTATTTATCTTGCACAAAAATCTGGCAACTGCATTAAGTTCTTGTGCTCATGCTGATGTATTTAGGTACCCCTGGCAACCTCATAAACACAAAATAACCTAAAAGATCATCCTGAATAATCAGCTGATTCCATCATTATGAAGATTGCTATAATGAGACCTATAAAATGCAAATGGAATTTGATAGAACTCAAAATACTAATTTAAAGTCTGATTTAATGCCATCATTTATGGCCATTGGTTCTAATAAAAGTAACAAACAAGGAACATATGGAAACTGATCAGACTTGGCCAATACATGCTCTGCCCCACAATCTACAGTTATCTAGTGATTTCTCATACGGAAGACATTTCCTCCAAGTTAGCTGTGTTGAAACGTGGACCCTCCAACACCCGGGTGCCTCTCATGGGGTAAGAATGACTCAGATCAGAGGAGCACCTTATAAATCAGCCACATGCAACACGTAGACACCCGTAAGGGTGGTGTGCCTTCCTCTGTGGCTGCCGTCATGAAGTCATGGGTCTGCCATGAAGCTAACATATTATTAAAAGAAATCACTGGCCTATAGACTTGTGTTTAAATGCTAATTAACACATAAGTAAATGGGAAGGAGTGGACCCACAGCACTTTAGGAGAAGTTGCTGAAACTACCACTCTGTTTGAAGGCCTTGGCTTTCACAGACATTGTAATACCCAGAGAAACAGCCAGTGCAACATGCACCTTTCGTAAGCTCAGCTTGGATGCTGCCTAAGAATGCCTCCCTCCCAGTTTTCCTCCACAAAGAGAGTAGAAAGTTTCAGGAGCAACTTTCAAGAACATTAGGTTCTCATTAAGCATTAAAGGAAACAATCAAATACCTCAAGCCACCTGCTCCTTGCCTTTGTCCATGCACAAAAGCAGCTTGAGACACTGGGAGTGCCTACTGAAAGGAAAACAGCTGAGCTTTCCCACCCCTCTTCAATTTAGTTCCTTCCCAAACGGGCTCTCAGTCACCCAAGTTCAATGTCTGTGGGCCAAGACCCACAAACCATTCTAAAATCCTAATCCCATGGCTAGAGTCCAAAGAGTTTCTTTCCTTCACTAGCATGCTATATATAATAACTCAAATACACAAATAATTTGAGTGACTCAAACCTTCAGATACAGGTTTGTTACTCAGCATTATAGTTCAACCTTGAATTCTAGTTCCCTCTTGTCCCATTCAGACTTGTTTGTTTCCCTTTTTGAGAATAAGGTTGTCTTCACAAAGCTTCTCAGGGCACCTGAAGAGTCTTCTGAGAATTCTACTCCCTGCTTCAAACGTGGGGCTTTAATAATGTGCCCTCCTTGGCTTGGGCATATTCTCTTCAGTTTCAACAGAGTCTCTCTGACAACACAATCTGACCTCAAGATGGATAAATTTGACTTTGAGGAAAAAGATTTCTTTCTCTTAAAAGATTATCTTTTCTGATGACTGGCAATAGGAGTTGGACCTTGGACTTCCAGGGAGTCCAACGACTATGCTCACTTATCTCAGAAATAAAAATTGAGATGTCCACAAAGTTGGAGATTTACCACTGAACGAATTTGTCTTGTCTGGAGTGATACTTATGCAACTTTCAAAAACTGACCCAAGATTTGCCTGCAGAAAAATCAAACCAAACACTGCACTCTTGTTTTTTTCATACTCCCTGTTCCAGGTGACCTGCAGCCGTATTATTAAAACCCAAGGCCTATTAAGTCATTACATTTTATCCTCCTCATCTGAAGTTAGCAGGTAACAACCACACTGCTACAGGCTCAACTGTAATACATTCACTCACTGGACCTGGCCTATTAGTGTTCTGGCTTTTCTCCTGGGAACAGGAGATTCTAGCAGAACGATTCTAGGATGGCCTTTCAGGGATATCTTTCTAAATTTTGTTCCTACATCTCTTACATCCAGCTGGGAAAACTTATTCCTCCATGAGAGCAGTTCCATTAACAAATTAAAGGCCAGGACTGGTAAATAGGAATTGTTTTTTCATTATCCATTCCACAATGTAAAGCTTGGATGTTTGTGTCATCCCATGTAGGGGTCAGGCTAATGCCTATCTATCATGTACAGGACAAGCAGTAGGCTGACCAGCCCAGCTGGTCATCTGAGCCTTCCTAGTTAAGAAATGTCATACTGAGACAGACTTTTCCTGCCTGAGGCTTGGCTCCAAATTAGGGTTCAAGAGTGTGAGTGTGTGTGTGTTTTCTCTCTGCTCAGCCCTGGGAGCAGAAAGAAGAATTCCCTCACCCTGACAGGTGCTTCTTTGACTTCAAGGAAATTGGCATCAGTTTCGTCAGGGAAGGAATCCTGTCATGCCTCAGTCTTGCTGCGTGATCACTATGCAGTTTCGGATGTGTCTTCCTCATCATGGGACTTGTCCCTACTTTAGCCTTAAGTAACAGTGATTGATGTGAGACGATACTGCTTGAAGAGATTGAAAACGTAGACACTAAAAGAATGTCAGATGTGTGTTTATGAGTGTGGGTGTGACGTGTGTGTCTTCTCTTCCTCTCCATCTGCCTTTCTTCATATAAAATTATACACACGGGGAGCCCTTGTCTTATTAACTTACTTCAATGTTAAACTGTTCCTGAACTATCTTGAGAAAGAAAGTCTTATTTTAATATGAAAAATGATTGAGAAAAGTGAAGGCTTAGAAACTAAGGTATAAAGACTTTATTTGACGAAAAAAGGAGAGAACCTGACTTGGTTTTAGCTGATTCTGAACTAGAGTTTAAAACTCCTAACTCTACGAAGTGACTGTGAACCAGAACCAATAGCATTTTCTCACGGGATTTCATTACTGAAAGGGCTCATTAGGAAAGACATTAAAATACAAATTACCTCATAAACTATTTAGTTGTGTACCCAGTGGGAGTGTACTTATTAGGAACTGAGCTTTTCACAAATAGAGCTAATCAATTAAGCTTCATTAGAAACTGAAGGGGTCTCAAACAGAATGGCTAAGTCAGGAACATCTACAAAAAGTGCTGACATGAAGAATCGCCTTCTATAATATAAGTGCTAGACTTGGTCTGCTTTGGAGCAGACCAGGAAATTAAAATATTCCTGTCTTGGGCCCAGAACTGCAGCAGGTTCAAGAGTACTGAAATTAATGCCTCATACTAACAGCCTGAGGAACTTATTAAGGAGGGCACAGGCTCCTCTGAAAGGCAAGATGGGGCCTGGGACTCTCTGTTTCAAACAAGCTCCCATCTGATGCTGACGCTGGGAACCCAAGAACCCACTTGGAACCGCAAAGTTTTAGATTATACAACTCAGCTGCCAGAGGTAATTGAAACAGTTTTCATGGCATGAAAACAGGCCTCTACATTGAGCACAATTTGTCTTGTTGCTCTACATTGGATGTTACAATAAGAATGTTTCTAGACTGCCTCGATAGCAGAACGTTCTCTCCCCTCATGTCACTGGAGAATTTATTTTGGTTAATATTAACGGTGAAATTTTCACGCATCACCAAAAAAACAGTCCATTGTAAAACTGATTTTGTGTCTCCTTAGAGACCAGCTTCTCAAGGAAATTTTTAAAATCCACAGCTCATTTTTAATAGGCAGATGGAAGAGTAGAGAAGACTTTGATTTTGCCCTCAGAAGGAGGAAATGTTTAGTCAGACAGGTCAGGCACTGAGCCGGGAAAGGTGAGTGGAAGCAGTGATCCGGGACTTCCTCCCTCCACAGGGTGCCAGAAGGTTCCTGTTCTTAGACAAAAGGTAGGAGTCAAGGGTCCAGGGAAGCAGGAAGATTATAATCCTGAAAACACTGAAATTAACTATCCTTTCTGGTCTCTGAAAAAGCACAACATGTCCAGCCTCACTAATCATGCAACTTCTTGAAAAAATATCAGCATCCAATGTTCACATCAGTGGATACAGAGGGTAGAAAAGATCTGCCCTTCCTAGAATTGCAGCTGGCTCAAGAGTGAGGATGAACCCACATGCTGTGAGCCATGGGCTCTGCTCCACCGTCCCAGGAAGGAGTGTCTGCTATTCAGGATGTTGTCTAGTTTCACAGCTCTGATGAGGATGAACGAGTTTCTGCCCATCTCAGTTCCTAGAATACTTATGAAATGATATTTTGAGCATAGATTTACACGAGGTGGCACTGACCTCTAACCTAGCAACGTGCTACTTCCCTAGATTGTCTACAATGTGCTCAACTATGAGCAAGCATCCGGCTGGATTACAAACGCAGAGGTGGAAGGCACAGGAATCGCTATACTCCTGCTTATATCACACACCAGCGGCTTCCTAATGACAAAGTGAGCCTCAAGTCCCAGGTCCCCACTCCTACACTCTTAACCATCCCACATTTGGTCTACTTCTGAAAACACTTGAACACTGATGCTTATAAATGGAACTAAAAGAGTTATGTGAACAGAACCTATGGGCAGCTTTTGTCGTCCCATAAAGATTCACGCAGGAGGAGATGAGCCATCTTTCTCCCACTGAGGCGCTGGCAGATTCAAACCGCCAGAATGGAGCAGTCCCGAAGGACTTCCCATCAGAGCTCCATCTACCGGAAAGCCAGGGGGCTTTGGTGGTGTTGTCCTTGGGGAGCTGCACTGCTAGTCCAAAGGTCTTGGCTCTCTGGTCCTTGGTATCCACCAGCCATTATGTGGAAGATACACGGACAATCTCCTCTCTTGCGATGTGGAAATCTAGTCAAGGGTCAGCTGCTCACTACCCTCAAGCCAGAAACTTAAGGGCAATGAGTTGGACAAAACACTAACAGGAAGTTTTACTCTGTCACATGGGGGTCACTATCAGTAAAGATTGACTTGATGGTTAACTAAAGACAAGAATAGTGATAAAGAGATATGAAAGGCATTGCTGTTGTTATTGATGACTACACAGTCAATTCTGGCTCACAATGACCATAAAGGATAGAAAACTCCCCCATAGGATTTCTGTGGTTGTAATTTTTACCAGCCTAGTTCCATGGGAGAACAATTTAGCAATCTATTCCTGTAAGAAACAACAACAATCTTTATAGAAGTAGATTGCTAAGTGTTTCTTCCCATGGAAAGAGGCTGGTTGAAACCCATCAGCCTGATGCTTACCCATCAGACCACCAACCCTCCTCAACAAGACTTGTACTCCTTCTGATATGAAGTGGGCGTGCAGACCACGCCATAGTCCAGCACTTCCAGGGAGTAGACCTTATCCTTATACACATCAAGTCTCTATCACTTTTGATTCTCGTTTAAATGCTAAAAAGAACTAATTCACTGCTCAGACATCAAAGAAGTACAATCCAATGGAAATGAGAATTATAAGAAAGGCGTGGGGCTGACATCAGAGTTGGGGGGAAATCTAAGAATAGAGGGAATAAATAATATATACTGCATTGAAATAGATGAGGGAGAGAACTGTTTAAAAGGAATATAGGATTAGGTATTATTTTCATGACAAGATTACAGAGAAAGAAATTCATAGTAAAGGGGACTGTGGACTTGGAGAGGATTGGGTAACAATGAAAGAATTTTATTTTTCAAAGAGAAAAACAAACTGGGGGGAGGAGTGGGCAGAGAGGAAAATGTACAATGAATGAATGGGGAAAAATAAATGGAAAGGATAGGCTGTAAAAATATACATGTTGCATTAAAAATCATTAATAAAAAATTTTTTAAAAAGGTGCGCGGAAAGTGCAACCACATTGTAGGTATTATAATTAATGTTATAGAATAGGATGTATATGAATGGTTTCTTTGTATTTGATGTGTGTGACCACTGGTTTCTAAAGCCTCATTCAAGCCATGATAAAGAAAACCAAAGTAAATTAGTAAATAAATAGGTCACAGTCCCTCCATCAGATAGGAGAACAGCTCACTGTGACTATTTCTGAAAACAGTGGAATGCTGTGGAGAGATGTGCACCTTTGCAACCATCCTGCCTCTGGTTTACAAATCCAGTGATGTGGAATGCTGTAACAGGCTTTCTGTAACAACAATGACAACAAAAAGTTCAAAATGTACTTCATTCCATAATGGGCTTCCCAAGAACTTGAAAAAGAAGAAACATTTCAAACTATACTTCATTCCAGAGGTATGGCATTGTTTTAAAAGAAATACTATTTTTCTGCTGATAAATGGCCTCCCTACAAAAGGCTGCACCAAAGAAGACTTGGGGACAGGTGCTCCTCTGAGAGAAACCCGTTCTTCCCCATCTCAGAGAAGCCCAGGGGGCTGCCCACTAGCAAGGAAAAACACAGTTGCCTCAGGGGTGGCAGGAAGTGGCAGTCTTCTCCTTACACTACTCTCCTCTTTAATCAACACATGGAGCAGGACTGCCTCAGGTACATCATGGAATAAAAGGCTTTTGTGGACAATCCTGGGAAAGTAACCCTGTCTAACACTGCTATGGAGGAAAACTGTTTTGCGTTCTGAGTGACTGACTTTTAAACACACTGTGGGAACACCACCAGTGTGTATCTTTGGTAGGATTGTTTGGAGAAGATCTGTCCTGGAATTCTAGAGGCAATATGTAAACCTTTTGAATTATGCTCAATTAATTTTTTTTTCCTAAGCCACCCACCTTTAGTAAACTAGAAATCTGTGAACTTAATAAGTGTCTAGAAACCTCTTCTGTGTGGTCAGGCAGTAAGTTCAGGATGTGGTGTTGGTCCCCCCAAAACAAAATTCAGACTACTTCTCTTTTGGTATGCTTCTTTTACTTGAATAAGTAGCCAACTGCATTTAAGCTAAATTTTAGAAATTATATACTAAGTGGAAAAAAAAACCCCAAAAACTCCCTTTTCTCCCAAACTACTGAATCTGCCTTTTAAATTGTTATCTTATTTTCCCCAGCAGTTATGATTCTGAGGAGGACCTAAAGCTCTTGCTTGCTGCAGAAGGTCAAGGACAGCAGCCTTCAATATGGATTGAAGCTCAACATCAAGAAAACAAAGATTCTCATCATTGGGCCAATTGGCAGCCTTATGATAAATGATGAAGAGACTGAGATTGTTAACAGCTTTAGTTTGCTTGGCTCCACAATCAACACTCTTGGTACCATCAGCCAGGAAATCAAGAGATGAATTTCATTGGAAAAGTCAGCTGTTAGGGACCACTCCAGAGTACTGAAGAGCAACGTTAGTCTGGAGACTAAGGTGTGCCTGATCCAGGCCATAGTCTTCACAATTGCTTGCCATGCATCAGAGAGCTGAACAATGACTAGAGATGATAGAGAACTGATGCCTTTGAGCTGTGGTGCTGGAGAAGAGTTTATAATATATCATGGACTGCCAGGAGAAAAAACAGGTTCATCCTGGTGAGGGTGCAACCAGGCTGCTCCTTGGAGGCAAAGATTATGAGGCTTCGTCTGACATACTTTGGGCATGTTGCAAGGAGAGACCATTCTTTGGAGAGGGACATTATGCTTAGGAAAATGGAGAAACACAGAAAGAATGAGATGGATTGATTCAGTGACTTGGGTAATGAGGGTAGGTATGTCAGAGACAGTAAAGTTGGCACAGGATAGAGCAGTTTTCAGGGCTGTTGTACACAGGGTCGCTATGAGTCATAAGTAACTCGATGGCACATAACAACAACAACATGATTATCAAAGGATTTTCTACCATGTTGTTGATTGCCTTCGAGTCAAGCACACAACTCATAGCGACCCTATGAACAAAAGGTCTGAAGCCCCTCTACAACTACTGACATTTATTAAAGTTCATAGAGTTTCCGGAGGCATGTTATTTAAGAAGTGGATGCCATTCCTGCTTCCAAAACCTGTCATAGTATGTTATTGTTGTTATGTGCCATTGAGTCACCTGCAATGTATAGCAACCCTATGTACAGCATCTCTGAACCCTTCCTGTCCTGAGCCAGTCTCACTATTCCAACACACTAACCCCATTGCCCCCATTTCTACCATAAAAGAATGAAAAGCAAGTAGTGGGTGCTCCATTTTAAAGAAAATTTCAAAGTGTGACTCTCCCCCCTCCTTTATCTCATTTACTGTCTTACATAATTTCTAAAGGCTTGATATCACCCCAGTCTCAACATTTTATGACACTTTTCATTAAGAAGCACTTATGTCTTTCTTATTCATTCACTTTTCTTCCTCTCCGACAGAGAATTCCTTCAGATTTCTGTGTCTGGTGTTTCCCAAAAGACACAAGTCGCACTTTGCTGACAGAGGAGAAAAAAAAATGGCAAATAGAAGAGAGAAGTGGCAATTCCTGCTACCTGGGGTAGGGGGGAATGTGCTCATAGTTTTAGGGAATGAATGGCTGGGGCAATTCTTATCAAATTTTCAATTGTACAATGTAGAGAATAAAATTTATATATGTACATTGCCATGTCCTGATGTTTTCATGAGATCGGCTTAATCAGAGATCCATAGAGTTCTCACCTATCAGAGTAGAAAAGCTGCCTTTCCAGCTTTCCAGCTTCCAACTTTCAGTACCAGCCAGTGATCTGCATAATCCTTAACAACCCCTAAGTCCTTTTCTCAGCCACCTAATGCAAACAATCTCTGGCTCTGGCTTCTCTAAATTAATCCATGCTCACACCATTCAGAAGGGAGACTATTTCATGTAAGTTGGCACAGCCAAGTAAATACTCCTTTGTATAAATGGTAGTCTTGGTAGAAAGATGCTAATGAATATGCCAATGAGGAGAGGCCTCAGCTTCTCAGCTGCTTGCTAAGATTAGAATTTTGTGAAGCCTGAATGCTTTTGAAACCAAGGTAAGGCATTTAACTCACTCTCTCATCTAAGTTGTAATAGATCTTCATAAACAAGATTAAACGACATAATTTCACAAACACTGGCCTGACACACCAATTTTCCTTCTCTTCCTGCATTCCCTCACATTTGAAGTAACTGATCTTTCCTCTAAATACCAGTGCAGTGTTTTGGTAGGCTTAAGGGCAGTGGTGTTTCAACTATCTCACCTTCCACGTATGCATGATGCCCTACATTGGATTCTTATCCAATGCACCTCAAATTCAGTCTATCAGTGGAAGCTTGAATGTTGCTCCGACACTGAACAAGTTTTAGCAGAGATAAGATAGAATAGGAAGAAAGGCCTGGTAATCTACTTCCCCAAAAATCAGCCAATGAGGAAAAAAACAACCACCAAAACCCTGTGGGTCACAACAGTTCAACCCTGAACAGGACATAGGGATGGTGCAGACCGAGACCACTGTTCCTTCTGTATTGAAGGTGTCATGTCCAGGGGCCCACCTGATGACAGCTAACAACTGTAACATTTTGATGGAGCATATGTAAATTACTGTCTGTAAAGTGTTATATGCAATGTCTTATAAGGATTATAAATCTAGTGGTAAGGAGCCTTGCTAACTCAAAAGCATGTGGTTTGAATCCACCAGTGCTCTGCAGAAGAAAGATAAACAATCTTACAATCTACCCCTGTATGATTTACAACCTCTGAAAATTGCTGGAGGGTCAGCTATGAGTCAGTTACAACAGGATGGTATATAACAACAATGGTAAGTATTATAATTAATTTAGAGTGTGGTAGGTAATCTATTAGTAGTATCTAGACATGATTTTGATATCCCTTGCACTTACCAAGGGACAGGTGGAGTTAGAACCTGGGGCTGTGACATTTCCATTTTTGCAGAGCCTGTTTATGATAGCTATCATTGTTGTTGTTTGGTGCCACTAAGTCAACTCTAACTCTTAACAACTCTGTGTACAACAGAATTAGACCTGGCTTGATCTCGCACCATTCTCATAATCTCCATTGTGTTTAAACCATTGTTGCAGTCACCATGTCAATCCATCTCAGAGGAAGTTGTCCCTCATTCTCCACTTTTCCAAGAATTATATCTTTTCTCAAGGACTAGACAATTCCTGACAACATGCTCAAAATATGAGAGAGAAAGTCTCAAGATCCCTGCCTCTAATAAGCACTTAAGCTGCATTTCTTCTAATACAAATGTATTTGTTCTTTTGGTTGTGTACCATCAATTTGGAAATGACCCATAGCTGACCCTCCAGCAGGTTTTCAGAGGCAGTTACATGAGAGGAGACTGCCCATCTTTCTCCCACGGATCAGCTAGTGGACTTGAACTACATGTCTTTGGTATTGCAGTGCAGCTTCTTGTCTTGAGGCCATTACGGTACATTTTATACTCTTCAATAGTACCACAGTTCAAAAAGGCATCAATTTTTCTGAGGTTTTCCTTATTCATTTTCTGTTTTCACATGTATAGAGTGGTTGCTATGTGATACTGATGTGTCAAATGCAATAATGGTTACCTATGGTGGACAGTGTTTGGTGGAGCTCCCAGATTAAAACAGGCTCGGAAGCAGGAGTGGCATCCACTTCCGAAATAGCTTGCCTCCAGAAACTCTATGAACTTAGAGAAACGATGAAAGTTATACACGTGTTGAAGTCTTTCATTCATAGGGTCACAATGAATCATCTATGACGACGGCACTTAACAACAACAACAACATGAGACAACTGAAAATATCACAGTCTTTAAGTTGGCACCCTTGTTTTTCAGGACTTTCAAGAGGTCCTTAACAGTAGATTGGCATACAGTAACCGGTTAATGCAACTTTAAGGAATAAATAGATGAACACATAAATTAACAACAAAAGCTTTTCAGCTAAAGTTTTAATCTTGTTTTCCCTTCTGCTCAATTTTGTTCCTTCTCCTTGGAAAACTGTCTCTGTTACTCTCCAAATCTCTGCTTAGACCTACCCATCCCACCTAATGACACCAAGCTGATTCTAATTAAAGTGACCTTCCATCAGGTTTCCAAGGGTGTAAATCTTTACAAAGGAATTCTGTTAGCAGTGTGTAGTACGCTGAACTGCTAACCAAAAGGTCAGTGGTTTGAAACCACCAGCTCTCTTTTTAATATATATATTTAATATATATTATTGTTAATATATATATATATTAACAAATATATATATATATATATATATATATGTGTGTGTGTGTGTGTGTGTGTGTGTAATCAGAAATTCAGTAGAAGGCCACTATGAGTTAGAATAGACTCAACTTCAATGGTTTTGCTGCTGTTTCAATCTTTACAGGAACAGATTCCCCTATTTCTATCTTTTGTTTATTAGCCCAAAACATATCCACTATACCATAGACCTTTCTGAGATGATAGGACTATTCCTTATCTGCATTATCCTATATGTAATCACTGACAATATATGGCCACTGAGCTCTCAAAATATAACCAGTGCAAGTCAGAATTGAATTTTCAAGTTTATTTCCATTAACTTTAATAGCCATATATGGCTAGTGGTTGATGTTTTATAGAGCACAGAAGCTTGACTCATAGAAGTCTTCCTTGAGAGACACCCCAGAGACTCATGCCACTACGATTATCATGATGGCAGATCGGGTGCCTACTGTATACTGGTCTTTATCAAAACATTCATCAAAACATACCTAGTCAGCTGTTTCTTCACCTGGTTCCCACACTGGACTAGAAGCTCCTAAAGGTTTGAGTCATGTCTTATCTATAGTTGTATCTCTGACCACTGTTGTTGTTTTGTTTGGTACCATCAAATTGGTCCTGACTCATAACTGCCCTGTGTGAAACAAAGGGAAATGGTGCTCAGTTCTGCACCATTCTCCCAACCATTCTGAGCTGTCACCTATTTAAAAGTCTTCTTATTTCTCAGTGACTCTCTACTTAACTAAGCACTTCTTGAAGGAGTGATCCCTTCTGTAGTTTGTGAGACAATGTCTTACCATCTTCTTTTCTAACTGTATTTCTTCAATGTCAGAATTTGTTCTTTTTTTCTTGCAGTCCATGATATATGTAATGAATTTCCAACACTATAATTCAAAGGTGTCAATTATTTGGTTTTCCTATTCGTAGCCCAGCTCTTGCATGACGAGGAGGCTGACGGGGGTCCTCACAGTCACCTCTTTGATCTTTAATACCTTAAAGAGGCCTTTTGCAGCCAACTTGTCTTCTGCAATACACTGTTTGCTTCTATGGGCAATTATTGTAGATTTAAGCAAAATTAAATCCTTGACAACTTCAGTCTTTTCTCCATTTATCATATTCGTGCTGACTAACAAATGGTTACTGGTTCAGTTGTGAGGGTTTTTGTTTTCTTTATGTTAATGTGTAATCTATACTAACAATGTAGTTTTCAAATTCATACATAAATGCTCCAAGTCTTTTTTTATCAGGTATAATATTAGTATTTGGAGGTCATAATTTTTTATGAATGAATGAAAACGTCAGTTGCTCAGTGTAATGACAGAAACGTTTCTGCTACACAATAAAAAGAAAACAGATCCTTGGAACACAGTGAGTTGAAAATTAACAGATTAATTGTGGTGATGTGACAGATTATTTTTCTTAATGAACAGAGAGAGGTCTTCAGCTTATCTTTTCTTACATACACAGACTCTTGTCCTCACACATCTGGCACTGGGGGACATCTCACTTGTAGATACTCCTGACCACTAAGCCCTGATTTTGTCCAGACTAGCTCTTTTAAAAAAATCCCAAGAGATAAAAGTCACTGCCAGGATAGGGTGGGAAAAATACGCTTTTTCTGTGATCCCATGTTCTCACATACCCCATACTAGTCTACAGAACAGCTGGATGCATTTATCAGATTTGAAAATAATCAGACCTTCACACCCTGTTATCACGAATATGTTAATTCCAAGGGGTATGTGGATAGAAACCGTTCTTGACCATGTCCCAGAGGACTGACCACCATCCACCCAAGGAAGTGGTGAGCTTTATCAGCATCTTTCACAGAGGAGGCTAAATGAACTGCTCTTACGCTTACAGAGCCTAAGGGAAGATCTCATTCAAAGCAGTAATGATCCTAGGTGGTTTGGGAGCAAAACATAAAGTCTAAGGGTTGACATGGCACCGTTCATGCCATAGTGGAATCTCAAGGCTAGGCATAGTCCAAATATTTATATAATTTAAAGCAATTTGTACAGATGCAGTAAAAGTCCATTTCAAGCCATGGGATTTAATATACATTTCTTCTGACGCTTTTGGTCTCTTATTTAATTTTAGCCCTTCAGGACAACACTAAAATATTTAACATTATAAAATGTTTTCACTGCCACATGTTTGTGAACTAGGGAGTCATAAAACAATAACATGTGTTTACAATTTGAAAATAAGCTACTTTGAGCTCCATTTTCTAAAATAAGTCATTAACTATTTTTTAAAAATTTAAAGAGTCATCTTTATTTTTATGCATTTTAATTAATCGACCCATTTAAACAACAGCTGTACAACTCCCATGGGTTTCCTAACCCAAGTCCTTAAAAAGGGCAGAGTAATTTAGTTCATTAATCAAAACTACAAGTTGAGTTCTAGAATTGAGTTTACCACATCTTTGCTGAATGATCAAAGGTAAACTACTTAATCTCTCTGAAACTGTGGTCCTGTACAAGTATGTTTTTAGCATCATGAAGGCAATGAAAGAAAGAGAAGTATCCTTTTTGCCTTCCTCCCCCAAAAGATAAAAAAATACAGACCAAAAAAACCCCCAAAATTATATGCTAGGGAGTTCTGGTAGCCTAGTGGCAAGAGGCTGTACTGCAATTCCAAAGGAACACGGTTCAAAGACACTAGCTGTTATACAGGATAAAGATGAGCAATCTCCTCCCATGCGATTAATTGCCCCTGAAAACCCACTGAAGGGTCAGCTATGGGTCAGTTCCTACTCTACGGTACACAACAACAACAAGATACTGTATGAAATGATTTCTAGGTACCATATGAAATATATGAAAGTCATTTAATTCTCAAACCACCTCTATAAAAGTAGTCTTATTGTTATTAATATTTTCAAGCCAAAACCAAACCTACTGCTGTCAACTCCATCCTGACTCACAGGGACACTTCATCAGTTTCTGAGGCTGTGTGCAGGCTTTAAATGTTTATAAGAGGAGACCCCTGTGAGGATACGGGTTCACAGCAAAGAGTGTCTTTCTCTCATTCCTTCACTTCCATTTTTCTCAAAAGGAGCAGCTCATGGACTCAAACTCTTGACCTCTTGGTTAGCAGCCTGACATGACACTACATCACCAGCGCTCTCATATTCTCATTTTATACATGAGGAAATGCGAAACAGAGAGGATAAGTAACCAGGCTGTGCAGGTAGGATCGGAAGCCAGGGAGTCTGACCTTGGCGTCTGTGTTCTCAAACAGGCATCACCTTGTTTCTCAAGGGGGGAAAAAATTCCAAAACTTTATTTTTTTTTGTTGTTGTTGTTGCTTCCCTAACCACTTGAGAGCTTTGATTCCTGTAACTCTAGGCTGACTCATATGTGAAAGGAGAGAAATGTTTTGTGTCTCTTAGAACATGAGCTACATCATTAATGTTGTTATTGTTGTTATGTGCCAGCGAGTCGCCTGGGACTCGTAGTGATCCTATGTACAACAACCCTAAACCCTGGTCTATCCTGTGCCAATCTTATTGTCTCTAACACACCTATCCTCATTACCCTAGTCACTGAGTCAATTCATCTCATTGAAGGTCTTCCTCTCCTACTCTGTCCCTCCACCCTCTCAAGCATCACATCCTTCTCATGTCCAAAGTATGCCAGACAAAACTTCAGAATCCTTGACTCCAAGAAGTAGCCTGGTCTCACCCTCTCTAGGACAAAACTGTTTGTTCTCCTAGCAGTCCATGGTATATTCAACACTTTTCTCTAGGACACAGAAATTTGGTGTTTTCCAAATTAATATTCAAATACTAAAAAATGATCCCAGTCCTCTGACTTGTAGTAATTTGGAGTTGTCCTGGGCAGCAGAACTGGACTGCACTTACTACACAGCTTGAGGCTGTAGCTTAAGGCTACCAGCTAGCTCCTCCATCCAAAGTGGGATCACACTGTGGTTCTATTCTCTGCTTGAGCACAATGAAGTGACATGCTAAATGTATGGATTTGGAAGTTCCTAACAGGGTCATCTAACAACAACAACAGCAACAGGGCCAACCTATACTTAGATCAGAAACCTATACCTAAGCCAGGAAGCTGAACAGAACAAGGGAACAATGCATGGTTCAAAAGAAAAAAAAAGGAGTATGTCACAGGGATGCATCCATTCTCCATATGTTTTTCAATCTATATATGAAACAAATCATTCAGGAAGCTGGCCTTTATGAAGAAAAATGTAGCAACAGAATTGGAAGAAGACTCATCAACAACCTGTATTAAGCAACCTTGTTTGCTGAAGCTGAGGAGGACTTGAAGCATTTGCTGCAGATAGGCAAGGACCACAGTTTTCAATATGGATTGCATCTCAACATCAAGACAACAGAGATTCTCACCACTGAGTTAATTGGCTGTAATATGAGAGATGGAGAAAAGATTGAGGTTGTTAATTATTTCATCTTGTTCAGATCTATAAGCTATACTCTCTCACCAATAGTCAGGAAACCAAAAGATGCGTTGTTTTGGGAAAATCTACTGTCAAGGAACTCTACAGAAGGTTGAAGGGCAACGATGTCAGTCAAGAGAGGAAGATGCACCTGATCCAGGCCATGGTCTTCTCAACTGCTCGCTATGCATCTGAGAGCAGGACAGTGACAAAGGATGATAGAAGAAGAAATGATGCCTTTGAGCTGTGGTGGTGGAGAAGAGTATTGAACATACTCTTGTGCTACCAAGAGAACAGGTCTCTCCTAGACATGGTGAAACCAGGTTACTCCTTGAAGGCAAGGATTTTGAAACTCCATCTCACATACTTTGGGCATAGTGCCAGGAGGGACTAATTTTTTGGACATGAAAATCATTCTTGGAAGGGTCGAGGGTCAGTACAGGAGAGGAAGATCCTGGATGGACTGACAGTGATTATGGCAATGGGGTCAGATGTGTCAAAGATGGTGAGATTGGCTCAGGACAGGGCAAGGTTCAGAGCCATTGTTCATAGAGTCGCTATGAATATGTAATTGTCTTGACTACAGATAACAACAACAATAGCAACAGGGTCAGGAGAAAAATCAAGACCAGGAATAACAGGAGTCTGTTGTTTTTATATGCCAACAAGTCACTCGCAACTCATAGTGAACTATGTACAATAGCTCTGAAACTTGCTCTATCCTGTGCCAGCTTTACTGTCTCTGACACACCTAACCTCATTACCCCACTCACTGAATCAATTCATCTCATCAATGGTCTTCCTCTCTTTCTCTGTCTCTTCACCCTTCCAAGCATGACGTCCCTCTGCAAGGACTTGTCCCTCCTTGCAACATGACCAAAGTATGTCAGATGAGTCTACTCAGGAGTCTACTGATTTAAACAAAATAAAGCAAAACAAAAACTGTTAAAAGGTCTAGTGGATATTTGACACTGACGTATTTTTATCCTTGCTTTCATAGAATCCTGGAAGGTGACACAAACAGTTAAAGCTTGGCTATTAAACAAAAAGTTAAGAACGGAACCCCAGAGATGCCTGGAAGAAGAGTCCTGTAGCCACAGCTCTCCTTTGCACACAGAGGTTCACCAGGAATAAAAATTGATTCAGCAGTAACTAACAACAGTAGCACATTCCCATGCTTCTGCCCCTGTGGGAATTCACTCACCACACTGTTTTTATCAACTTAATGACCCAGGGTAGAAGAACCAGTTCCTCCTTTGGAGTGTCTGATAATGTAGGCTCTAAAACCAAAGCTGGCTTCAAATCCAGGACCTACCTTAGCTACCTGTGTGTCCCTGAGCTGAGGAAACTGTGAACCAGTTCATTCACCTGTAAGAAACAGCCTGTCTCATAGAACTGTTTTGAGTATAAAAGAAGATGATATATGGACCTGCCTAATCCAAGTGTTTTCTCTGTAGTTCCTCACAGAACCCTCACCACATGGCAAACACATGGTAACAGCCTATGATATGTAACACATGCTTGATATTATTACATAACTAATTGCACATATTTATTCATTTGACAAATAGATATTCTGTGCCACTTATGTGCCAGGCATTCAGATTCTGCCCATAAAGAACCACCAGGTTAGTAAGGAGGTTATAAATACTTATCCAGAGGTTCCACTCAACCTGAAAATAATGCTGCACTGATAGCCCCTCATGGAACTTAAATTGCCTGTATTTTCAGTTTAACTTTGTGGCTTAGATTCAGCAATATTTGATCATTCAGTAATGACAATAAAGTTAATCCAGTATAAATCCATATACTTACATGTGACAAGTGAAATGAAAATGATCAGAGGTTTATTTGCTATAAATGGGGCATCAGTATAACCATATCAGCAGCAAAAGTGAGTTATACTCTGAACTTTGCCTTATTTGAGATACTTGGTGTATACTTAAACAAAGTTTAGTCAGAGAAAAACTGAAAAGCCACATCAGTGTTCCTATAGAATCCAATATTTTTGCACTAGATAAATAAATAAACAAACCTAGTAAGCTGAAGGAAATAAAAAAAAAGCTTAAAACACTGAGGTTCTAAGTATATGAGTGGTGTCAAAGTAAAATAACAGTAAGAACCATAAATTCCTCATAAAATATTTTAAGAATATTCATTTAGTCTCCAAGAACAAAAATATACTTAGTAAAGTAAGGTAGTCAAGTGGGTTAATTAATAAAAAATCAAAAATCTGGTTAACTCATTAAAAACTGAAAATTTTCAGAACAACCTGCTTTGTCATTACTTCCATGGATTCTAGTACTAAATAAGATATATGACTTTGAGTATAGACAATTTATCAAACAAGAAAACTAAGTGACCAACAAATAACGAAAAAGATGTTCAACATGACCTATATAATGTAAAAATAACAACAACAAAAAATCCAACCAAGGAAAGTTATTGTTTTAAATAATAATACTCAAGCCTTCTAAAATGCATATGTTACAAGTAAAGGTGAAAATTTAAGTATTAACAATCATGCTAGTGTGTGCACAAAATCTTTAAAATATCTATTCTCACTGACCCAGCAATACTAATCTGGGGACTCTGTCTTGTTTGTTTGTTTGGGTTTTCCCCCAGTACTTTCCTTGTCAAAAAGTATAGCATTTTTTTCCCCAATTCCTGAAATTCTCCTTTATTTACCTTTTCTTTAAAATATATTTTTACTTTATATTGGTATGCATACAAAATTCATATATACTGTGTTTCATTCATATACATTGTGTATCATACATTTCTTCATTCACATTGTGTTTCGTACAATCATTCCCATATATTGTTTGTTATAAAATTAATCACCCTTGGTCTATGCCCATAATTATCCCATCTTTTCAGATCCCCACTGGATCTTTCCTAATTCCTTCACCACCTTCCTCCAACTTTGATATATTGCATACATGAACAGGGGAAAGAGAAACCTTTTCAACTCTGCATTCTCTAAATAAAACTCAATTTGATTTAAAAATAAACTAACAAAATGTAATCATACTGGTTAAATAGTACCTTAATTACAGACATAATTATGGATTTACAGAAATAAGAAAATGATGTACATATCATAAATTCAAGGGAGCACTGGTGACCTGGTGGCAAGAAGCTGTGCTTCAATCCTGAAGGCATACAGTTCAAATCCACCAGCTGCTTCATGGGAGAAGGATGGCAATCTCCTCATGTGCAATTAACTGCCTCTGTACACCTGCTGGTGTGTCAGCCATGGGTTGATTCTGACTCGATGGTACACAACAACATCATAAATTCATGGGCTATATACATTTTCATAGGGAGGTCTGGAGGAGCTATACTACAATCCAAAGGCAGGCAGTTTGAATTCATCAGATGCTCTGGAAAAGGATGGGCAATCTCCTCTAATGTGATTTACTTCCCCTGGAAAGCTGTTGAAGAGTCAGCTATGGGTCAGTTCTGACTTGGCAGAACAATAACCACAAAATATATTTTCCTAAGAATAAAGGAACTAACTACTGGGCCTGTACCAAGGGAATTTCAATACTTAAGCACCTGATGGAAGACAGCCTCACTTTGAGATGGAGCCACACCAACCTGTAGTTTCCATGCTTGGCTTCTCTGTAGGACTGCACTAGACTGTGGCTGACAGAAAACCATTTTCCAAGTGCAGTGGTTTAGAAAATTATGGAAACGATTCTCACCTGCTCACACAAAACTCTAATCTGGCTTGTCATGGGACCTGAAATTCCATTTGTCAGTCAGTCATCTGAGTTTCACCCTAATAGCCCACAGGGTGGGATGGCACATTAGATCATAGTAAACCCTTATCTACATTAGTTTATGAAATGTTCATTAGTCCTATCAGCATCATTTGGTTATGCAGCTAGCATATGCAGAGACACACTAACCCAAGACATGCAACTGAATCAAACTGGCTTCCATTCTCAAGAAGTTTATAGGTTGGCAGTGAGCTAGGTACACAGACAATGACAACACAATAAAGAAGGTATAAGCCAGGTACAAATGGAGTCCGTTCTAGCAGGAGAGGTGATGGTCTATCTCCCTGGAGAAGTTGAGATTGCCCAGAAAAGGTGTACTTGCATTGAATGTTGTAAAAGAGGGGAAGGACTTGTAGAAATAAAGGAGAATTTTATGCAAAGGAAGTAGACTGTAACAGGCAAGGGAATCAGAGAGGGGAAAAAGCATGAGAAGGGGTCAGAGAGTGACCACAGAGTGGAGGGACGGTGAAGAGGCTGGAGGGGCAGAGGATCAGCCCAGGGACTAGTATGCTTCAGAAACCTGATGCATTCTCACATGGAGATGCCAAAAGGGGATGCCTGTTTAAATAAAGGTTATAAGTGCCACAATTGGTCAACTTTTAGATTCTCATCAATTGTAATCTCGTTTCCAAATACCTCAGATCCTCAGTACTTATGCAAATCATGTTACTGCCTTGTCTCTAGGTCACACTTTTAATATTTCAGAGCCCATGGTGAGAGATGGATACAAAACTGTGTCCTTGTTAAACACATATTCTATTCTGGTGTTCTGTACATACACTTTTGAAATAAACATATTGTATGAGGCCTAACTATCCTGCAAGACTTGTGATTCATCTTATTCATATTAAAGCAACCACAACAATCATACAGTGCAACAACCCTAGAGTAACAACAATCATACAGTGCAACAATTCTTAACAACAACCATGAGAATTTTGCCCCCTCCCTCCCAGTACACTCTTCTCTTTGAAAAGTAAAAGAAAAATTCTTTCATTGTTTTGCAATCCCTCCCCCTAGGTCCACTCCACTATGCAGCCTTCATTCTGGACTTCTGTCATGACAATAATACTTAAAGTTTTCTTTTTTTTTCCCTTTTAAAGTTTTCTCCCTCTTCTGTTTCAACGCAGTATACATTATTGAACCCATCTTTCTCAGTCTTCCCCAAACCCCGATGTCAGTCCTGTTTTAACCATGCAGATTTTTAAACCAACTGGGGGAGGTGAAGAGGAGACAATATTAGAGTTATTCCAAGAAGAGGGAAAATATACTCTTTTCTCTTTGTTGGCCTAGTTCGTGGGATGTTGTGCTGCTAACCCAAAGGCCACGCTTCTGGTGGTTTGAATCCACTAGCAGCTCTGAGGGAGAAAGACAGGCAATCTCCTCTGGTATGATTTACAGTCTTTTAAATTGGTTTTCATTCATATACATTTTGTTTCATAAAAATAATAACCACTGTATAATGCCTTTACTTACAATGTCGCGTTAAGATTTCCCTGTCCTCTCTTCTCCCTTCATCTCACCCATCCACTCATTAATCTCTGCTTCCTCCATCTCACCTTTCATTCTCACCATCAATTTTCTTCAACTGTTCTGCCTGTAAGTAAACCTTCTCTTATTCTCTCATGGAAACCCAATAAAGGGTCAGCTATGAGTTGGTTCAATCTGTGTTTCATTGACTATGCAAAGGCGTTTGACTGTGTGGATCATAACAAACTGTGGCTGATTCTGAGAAGAATGGGAATCCCAGAACACTTGATCATTCTAATGTGAAACCTATACTTGGACCAGGAGGCAGTTGTCAGAACAGAGCAAGGGAACACTGCATGGTTCAAAATTGGGAAGGGCGTACACCAGGGATGCATCCTATCTCCATACCTTTTCAACCTGTATGCAGAACAGATTATCCGGGAGGCTGGGCTCTATGAGGAGAAATGTGGGGTCAAGATTAGTGGAAGATCTATCAACAATTTGCATTATGTAGATGACACAACCCTGCTTGCTGAAACTGAGGAGGACCTGAAGCACTTGTTGCAGAGGGTCAAGGACTGCAGCCTCCAATGTGGATTGAGGCTCAATGTCAAGAAGACAAAGATTCACACCACTGGGCCAATTGGCAGCATCAGGATGGATGGTGAAGAGATTAAGATTATTCACAGCTTCAGGTTGCTTGGCGCCACAGTCAACACTCTTGGCACCAGCAGCCAGGAAATTAGAAGACGTACTGCCATGGGAAAGTCTGCTGTTAGAGACCTCTCCAAAGTACTGAAGAGCAATGGTGTCTCTTTGGAGACTAAGGTGCACCTGATACAGGTCATGGTCTTTGCTATCACTTGTTATGCATCAGAGAGTTGGACAATGACTAGGAAAGATAGAAGGAGAATTGATGCCTTTGAGCTGTGGTGCTGCAAAAGAGTATTGAATGTACCCTGGACTGCCAAGAAAACAAACAGATTCATCCTGGAAAGGGTCAAACCGGGCTGCTCCTTGGAGGCAAGGATTCTAAGGCTCCGTCTGACATATTTCGGACATGTTGCAAGGAGGGACAGGTCCTTGGAGAGGGACATCATGCTTGGTAGGGTGGAGGGACAGCAGAAGGGGAAGGCCCTTGTGAGGTGGATTGATTCAGTGACTGGGGTAATCGGGATGGGTGTGTCAGAGACGGTGCAATTGGCACAGGACAGAGCAGTTTAGGGCTGTTGTACATAGGGTAGCTATGAGTCGCAAGCAACTCGACGGCACATAACAACAACAACAACAACATGAGTTGGTTCAGACTCAACGGCAATGATTTTGATGGGTTTATTTTAATTTTATTTTTGGAGTTGAACATTAGGTTCTCTTATTTTTCTAAAGAAAATGCCAAGCCTTCAGATAAACTTTTCTCTTTCTTCAACAATACCTTACTTGTACCACCCTAGAATGATACTTTTCTTGACAGATCTTCTGTACTTCCCACATAAAATCCAACTGAAAGCAGAGCCATCACCCCAAAGTGCAGGGCCAACTTTCATTATGAACTGTGCTGGCAAAAATCTTGGAAAGTGTAAGTTCCATTGATTTCAAGAAAAAAACTGAAATGTATCTCTACAAAACAGCTCCTCGGTAACAGGATTTGTAGAATTTCCCTTTTTGTTCCTGGTGCTTCTCACACAAGCTGAACTGATCTTCATAATGTCCACACGCGTGTGCTCACATGCACACAACTAAGCACAGATGGTGTGCCTGAAAACTTTGAGGGGTATCCTTTCAGCCAGTGCGCAATTTCCTCATCCAGACGCCAGTGACTTCAGGCTCGGGAACATTAAACAAATACAAAAACAAGACCCAGCAATGCACGTGCTGGGCTGGGTGACAGAGGATGTGAGCAAATCCCGGGATTGTATTGCACCTATTGCCATGGTTACCAAAATAGGGTGGATACAGGCAGAAAGAGAAAGAAAGAAAACCAGGAAGACAATGAGTCCTAGGAGAACATCTGAATGTGTGCACGAGAGTGGGTTGTGAGGACATAGGCAAGGAGAGCCAAGAGAAGAGACGCAATGGAAAGGAAAGAGACTCATTTCAGTACTGCTGGGTGTTTGTGCTCAGCTACTCACTGAAAGGTTGCGGGGGGGTGGGGTGGGGGGGGGGTTTGAACTTTCTCAGCAACATGGTGGAAGAAAGATCGGTGAATCCTCTTTCAGGAATATTACAGCCAAGAAGACTCTTCAGAACAGTTCTCCTCTTTAACACAGAGGGATACTGTGCATATTGGAATCAATCCAACAGCAATAGGCTTTGATTCCCCCCCTCCCCTTAATATTTGTAAGCAAAGGACTAAAGTCACATCCAGGACTCTGAAAATCTGAGAAAGAGCTTGGTCCTAAGTTTGGGCTGTGGTTGATGGTGAGTGAAACCAAACCATAGTGGTTTGTACTATATGCCAAAAGATGCAACTGTGCACACATGCGCCCGCTGCAGTGAGTGTGAGAGCAGCATGGTGGTCTCAGGAAGAATCACAGGCAAACAGACACATTTCTTTGGGTTCTGATGGTTTTCATGGCTAGTTGTCATAAAGAAGAAAAGCTGATTGATCTTCTGCCCACCTCATGGCTCAAACATGCAGAACATACTTCACGACAGGCCATGTAGTAATCTCACAGTCACAATTACCACTCAGTGGCTCTTCCCATCAATTTCTGACCAGCACAGGAATCTGAAGACCGTCAGTCTGAGTTCTCATTCTCCAGCCTTCAATAATTAGCTACAGACCCTCAGACAAGTCTCTATCCAAATCTCAGGCCTTTGTTCCTCAAGGAAAGGATTTGGCTAAAATAATCCCTGAGCATCTTGCCTGCTTTGAAACTTGGTGATTCATGAACAATTATTAACTGTTCAAATTCAAGACAAATCTAATCCATGTATAATTTCATATATTTGAGGTCTTGCTTGGTTCTGTGGGAATAAAATGAAATTATTGCTACTTTTTTTTAAAAAAAAATCTTTTATATTGTTTTGCTTACAAAGTTCATATACATTGTTTCACACTATTCTTCATTCACATTGTGTTTCATATAATCATTCCCATTCATTATATTTTATAAAATTAATCACTATTGAACTATGCCTACATTACTCGGTCTTTCCAGATCCCCACTGGATCTTTCCCATTTCTTTTACACTCCCTTCCACCCACTTATTGTCTATAATGTGATATAAGAAAATAAAATCAAAAAAAGAAAAAAACAAATCCATTTGCTGTTGAACTAATTGACGTTTTATACATATCATAGTGGAGCTGTGTGTTGTAGAGTTTTCAATGACTGATTCTTTCGAAGTAGATCAAAAGTTTTTCTGCTTTCGCACCTCAACATGGTCTCAAACTGCCAACCTTTCACTAAGAAGCTAAGTGCTTAATGATTTGCATTATCCAGGGATTCTGTAAAATGAGTTATGTGCCGGAGGGTCAGCTATGAGTTGGTTCCAACTTGACGGTACACAATAGTAACAACATATGTATTTGTCAAAGTGTCATTTTTGTTCCTGTTGTCATGGAATTTTCCATTAATTAAAACATATTTACATGCTGGATAGTGTTTTTAAAGCAGAAAGGGAGGGCAACTGAAAAAAAACCAAAAACCAAAACACCCAAACAACCCCACCAAAAAAACACACCTCTCTTCTTTGTTGGACCCATGGTTCTTTTCTCTGTCACTGACTACAGGGACACATGGCAGCCTGCGTGATTCAGAAGTTAATGAGAACTTCTTTAAAGTCAACAGCATTTCCTGTCTCACCACAAAGCTTCTGAGAAGCAGACAGCCTATTCATTCACCACTTTTTTATTCCTGGGCTTTTAGGAAGTGAAGCTGGGGATGATTAACGCAAATAGGCAAATGGAGTGGGTGCGCTTCTCAAGAGTGCCAGAGAGATGTAACCTGGAGACTGTCTTTTCATGTGCGTCAACTTTCCAGGCAAATCCATATGGAGCCAGACTCCTCTGTGATTTATCTGCGGACAGTGGGTGGCCAAGGGACACCATAGGCAAACAGTCCTCCAGCCGATTATTAGGGAGGGGAAGGCAAACACAAACACACCCAGGTTGACATTCAAAACAAAGTGGATATTTAACCATGATTGCTCACTCCACCACTCCAGTGCTTGTCTGCGTGTCAGCCAGGAGGAAACCGTGATCCAAGAAAAGAAGCACTGTTGGTAATTTATCAGTGCAGCTGATGGCAAAACCACAGTTCTGGGCAGAAATGTCAAGAGCAGAGCTCTGGGCTGAGCTTTGAATTTAAGGGATGGCTGGATCTCCCTAAGTCTTCACCATGCCTTGGTGTCCATACCTGTGAAACAGGGAATTTAGACAAAGTCTTCCCCACGTTTCCAGTTTCCTGGAAAATTCTTGACTCTCGATTCTCCCTAACCACCCTTCTTTTCTTTCCTTCTTTCATTCATGCATTAATTTAGATGGGAGCTCTGGTGGCTTTGTGGTAACGAGTTGCACTGCCAACCCAAAGGCACACAGTTCAAATCCACCAGCTGCACCACAAAAGAAATATGGGAAATCTTCTTCCATACAATTTTCTGCCTCTGAAAACCTGCCTGAGGGTCAGCTATGAGCTGGTTCTGACGAGACAGCACACAATTTGTATGTGGGTATGTATGGACATATATGTTGTTGTTGTTGTTGTTAAGTGCTTTCAAGTCTTAGGCGACTCATAGCAACCCTATGAACGAAAGTCCTCAACACGTGTGTGACTTTCATCCTTTTTCCAGGTTCGTAGGGTTTCTGGAGGCAAGTGGATGCCACGTTTGTTTTAACTGGGGAGCTCCACCAAACACTGTCCACCATGGGCAACCGTTAACACATTTGACAGATCAGTGTCACAGTGTTCAGCTTCACAGCAACCACAAGTTACCTCTGTATGGCAAGTGGACACACCAAGGCTATACAACCTAGAAGAATGTTTGACCAAAAACAATGAAAAACAGGCCTGAGGGTCATGGATTAGAAGTTACCTTTGGCTTGGTAGCATTACTTTCTCTCCACTAGGCCAACTGATCTCTCTCTATGTTGGTGTTATTGTTGTTCAGTGCCATCAAGTCATAGGCAACTCATAGTGACCCTATGAATGAAAGTCCTCAACACTTGTGTGACTTTCATCCTTTCTCCAGGTTCCCATGATTATCTCTTCTGTTTAAGCAGACAATACTGTATGACTTACACTTTCCTAGATTTTATTAGGGTCGAAATGGCAACACTTAATCTTTTAGATTGGAAGCTGGAGTGGCATCCACTTCCTAAACAACCTGCCTCCGGGAACTCTATGAACTTTGATAAATGTCGATTGTTATAGAAAGGCTTCAAAGGCCTTTTGTTCATAGGGTTGCTATGAGTCGTGCTCAACTCGACAGCAATCAGTATCACTGGACTCTGCAGTGAAACCACACACCTCTACAGGGAGAAGATGAATGCTACCAGCCACCCCACATCTTTTCCAGATTATCTGAAGGTTACATTTTCTTTGACATCCTTGTCTCTCATTTGGATGTAAATAAAAATTAACCAGAAGAAATTAGATTTAATCTGATGGTAAATGACAACTGGTAGCTATAAAGCATTTTTGTTCAAAGAGTGCTATGAAGAAATGAGGCATTAGCCGAATTGCCCAGTGATCAACTTCTGAAAATCAATCAGTCATTACTCTATGAATCACAACAGTTTAATCAAGCGAGGCCTCATGAAGGTAGATCAGGACCAGGCAGCACTTCCTTCCATTTCATGTGAGGTCACCAGGAGGTGGAGGCTGACTTTCCACAAAAGCTAACAACAACAAAATTGTATTACCTCGACCAGTTTTTCAGACTCTCCATTGTCCCAGCTGTAAGGTGGAGACAATGACTCTGTTTCAATGCTGCCCTTAAGACTGAATCAGGCCTCACGTATGCAATGTGCTGTACCAGCACATGAGAGGAGATCAGAAAGCACTATTGTCCACTCTGCCCAGATGTAATTCTTTTATAAATGCTCTCTGAGCTTTACTATCCTTGTCAGAGTCCTCCTCATAGAGTTGCTATGTCATCCTGCTTTTCTACATAAAAATACTCGATCGTTATTGTTGTGTGCTTTCCAGTCAGAACCAACTCACAGCTGACCCTCCAGAGTGTTTTCAGAGGCAGTTTAACCACATGCAAGGAGATTGCCCACCTTTCTCCCATGGTGGGTTCGAATCATCTGCCTTTGGGATTGCAGGGCAGCTTCTTACCACTAGGCCACCAGAACTCCATATCATAAGCAAAGAGACATGAAATAGATAATGGACAAGTTCTGCTTTTATCTTCTATAGTAGGCACAAGAATTCCCAGTTTCCATAAGAAGCAAAGCAAAAGCTTCTGGAAAGCTATTATGTTGTTAGCTGCTACCAAGTGGTTTCCGAATCAGAGAGACGCCGTGTATGTGGGGCAGGTTGGCTCCACAGCACCCGCAAGGCTGGGACCTTCCAGAAGCAGATTACAAGGCTTGTCTTACGAGGCACTTCGAACAACAAACCTCTTAACTACTAGATTCTAAGTATTCATCTTTAGGCTGGTGATGAGGCACTTCAACTGTTCCAATAAGTAAAAAGAACTGAAAATGTACATCAGTCTGAGAACATCACAACCATACACATGTATAAGACTTATACCCTACAACCCAACTCTCAAACTCATTGCTGCTGAGTCAGAACCACTCATAGCTGACCCTCCACTGGACTGGGTTTCTACGACTGTAATAGCCTGGGAATTGCCTATCCTTTTTTCCCCAAAGAGCCATGGAACCACTACTGAGGCGAGACCTTTGGGTTAGCAGTACAACTCCCTGTGGCTTAGGCCACCAGAGCTCCTCCTACAGAGCCTGGGCATGTGGCCTTTATTCTTTGCCCTTTTCCTTTCCTTTGTTCTCCCACCCCTCCACCTCCCTTTTTCCATTTCTCTCTGCTTGGCCTTATATTCAGCTCTTCCCACCCCCACCCCTTAAAGAACTGAACAATAACTACAAAGCCTCCTCTGTTGCTGTTGGGTATCTTTTGGTGCTTAGTAATCTTGCAGAACAGGGTAGAACTGTCCTCTAGGGTCCCCAGGATTGTAATCATCACAGAAGCAGACTATTTCACCTTTCTCTCATGGAAGCGGTCAGTAGGTTTGAACTTGCAGCCGGGTACTTAACGACTGACCCACCAGGGATCTTCCCCTTCCCTTTTGAGTGCTAAAACTGTCAACTAGGTGTTCATTGAACATTCTTTCTAGCAGACTCCACTTTTATCCAAGACACCCATGGATTTCAGAACATGAAAGAGTCTGCTATTTGGTGTAGATAGAAAAGTGGAAGGCCCATCCTGCTATGCATCTGGTCTGACTCCCAAATGAAATCCAGTGTGTGCTTGCTCACTTGTATAACTGCAAAGTCATGCATCTGTTGTCTTAATTGTTCAGGGGGGAAAAATCCATAAACTAAATTATAACTTGCCAAAATTATGATAAGACTAGCTTAGACAGATGCAGTTATAAGAAACTGAAGCGTAGTGCTTGCTGCTAAAATCAAAGATCAAGTCCATGGTCATGAAGCCAATTTGAACTCATGGCGACTCTAAGTGCTACAGGGTACACCTGAGCTCACAGAGTTTCCTTAGTCATTATATTTATATCACCAATTCTGTCTTGGTCTTCCTTATTCACTGTCCAACTTTCACATACATATGTTGTTATTATTCATTGCTGTTGATCATGGCTGACCCTCCAGTGGTTTTTCAAGGCATAAATAGCATGGGAGGTGATTGTCCATTTTTTTTTCCTATAGAGCAGTTGGTGGATATGAACCACTGACTTTGGGTTGGCAGTGCAACTCTACCTATTAGACTACCAGAATTCCCTGTCATGCATATGATACAATGAAAATGAAATAGCTTGACTCAGGTGCAATATATTACGGACTGACAAAAGAACAAATCTGTCTCAAAGAAAGTGCAACGAGGATGCTCCTCCACAGCAAGAACTTCATGTTATGTACTTTGGGCAGGTTGTGAGAAAGTACAAACCCTTAGGAAAAGTAGGTCAGCAAAAGAGTGGAAGACCTTCAACAAGATGAACTGGCACAGTAACAATCAGCTAGCACATAACAGAGATCAACAGGATGGCCGAGAACAGGTCAAGGTTTTAATCTGTTTTTTCTAGGGTTGCTGCGAGTCATAGTCACCTCCATGGGCCCTAACAACAATAACCTTTACACAAGCAGACTGCCACCCGTTTCTTCTGCAGGATCACTGGGTGGGTTGCTAACTCAGGTCAGTAGCTAAAAGTGAACTGCTGGCATCACCCAGGGACCTTATTAATTAGAAAATGTGTGCTTCTTGATTTAGGATCCACTAAATTCACACAATTTATTAAGGACATCTCTTTTGCTCCTTTCAAAAATACAATTTGTCAGTCGATTTGGGGATAAAGATCTTGCTATGTTTTAATGGGCAGTTACTAGTGAACCAGCTTGTAACAAAGCTCAAAGTAGCCTACAATGCTGTCTTCAACTTCCGTCAATCTCCAACTTTCACTAGAGATTTAGGATGACTGTTTTTGTCAGTGGCCAACAGAGAGTGAGAAATGGACACTCCTGGCATTGCTGCCCGCAGGAGAGTAAGTCTGCAGTGTTGTGCAGGCGACACCTCCCCTGGAGCTCTCTGGTTACCAATGTGCTCTGAACACACCCAGCTGAATGCATTCATCACAATAGCCTGTGTGTGACCTTCGCAAGAGTCCTTGAAAACAGTGAAATGAGAGTCTGAGCCTGCAATCTGGAATCCATTCCAGTCTGACACAAAAAAGAAAATTAGGCCTAGAACAACAAAGCCCACAGTTCAGATAAACCTGTGAAGACTCTGACTGACATTAAAATCATGGAATTTTTTTTTCTTCTTCACTACTTTACTTTGTATATCACAATAGCTTTTCATCTGAATAGTCCAGAGCTGCCTGGAAATTCTGTACATTCATATATGGCAGGGACTGGCTAATCTAGTGTACAAAGCAAGAAGAAAGAAAATAGAGATACTAAATGATGTATTAAAATACACTTGCCTAATTATCCAATTGGCAGAGGAATCAGCTTTGGAACAGTGACTCGGGATTCATCCAGTGCTGTCTGGATGGTCCCTCAGAGGGAACACAGATGCTGAACTAAACAAGAAGATGAGGCAATCACCCAGCTGGGGGACAAGCATCTGAGACTTAAATCCAGAACATGGACTCCTGTGCACAGATAATTTAATCTTGTTATTTCTTAAGTACCATTAACAGTTTATTTTTTTTCTTTTCTTTTAAAAAAATAAATAAAAAGGTAAATAGTATTACTTTGGTCTCCAAAACATGCCAGTTTGAACTTCACTCTGCCAGCAAGTATTTGGTTTGGCTCTGCAAGGTTCGAGCTGAAAAAATATTTGCCGATTCCAAAAAGATTTAACGAGCTTTGCTACAGAAGCTAGTGCCATTTGGCACACAGCAGACGGAGGCTGTGGCACAGTGTTGAGAGCGCTTGAAGGCAGCCAAGGCTGGGATTCAGTTGCTTCCTTGGGTCAAGAAGCTATAGGCAAATGAATAAAGTTTCCAAAGGTAATTGGCCAAAGCAGGCATCAAAAAAAAAAACAAACAAAAAACGCTGTCACTGAAAACCAAGTCACTGGATCTGACTCCACGTTCACACAGGGCTGGAACGGTCAATAAGGTCCTCAAATTCACCATCAGTCATAATCCCTGACGCAGTCACTCAACAAACCAAATGCATCTATCTCCAAATTCTAGTAAGAGTGCTCCTGAGCCAACGGCAGACACTGAAAACCTGTGCCGGAGGGTACTTTGTTGTCATCTGATAGCTTACTAATTGTGGTGGTCAGAATTTCACTATGAGAGTAATTCCATGAAACAGTCAGCAGGTTTACTTTATATTGAGAAGATGGACACGCATCACTTTCATTAATATGTAGAACACTTGA
This sequence comes from Elephantulus edwardii, assembly GCF_000299155.1. Lineage (NCBI taxonomy): Eukaryota > Metazoa > Chordata > Mammalia > Macroscelidea > Macroscelididae > Elephantulus > Elephantulus edwardii. Next base: position 5,007,170 of record NW_006399932.1, on the reverse strand, counting down.
TCTGAATAACCCTATCACTCTGATTGAAAATATTGGCTTTCCTGTGTATAAATCTCAAATGTTAAAAGCCACTTAAGGTTGTCACCTAAAATCATGACTTTCAGCAAGGAAAGCCTGCAGTTAACCTCTAAGAAAACAAGACTTTGATCCTTTCCAATCAGTGTTAAAACTGACACTGGGAAAAAAATGCAAATTATTTCTATAATAATGTGTGTTTCAGAACTGAAGCTTTTTACAGGGCACATGGAATTGCAACTACCATGAAGAAGGAGAAAGTGAATTTATTTTTGTTTCACACTCTGAAAAACAAACATATACTTGCGTGCATCCCATCCTAACACTTACGGCTTTCCCCAAACATGTAAATGTCCCTTTCACCAACACCACATGCAGATCCAATACTTCTTAAGTGATCATTTGACGCCAAAGTTTAGTAACAAATATCCCCAAAGAGAGAGCCAATCTCTCTCCGGCCTTTCCACAGAAAGCCCTATTCATGCGAACAAAGACACGACCATCTACCTTGACTGAAGTCCTGGAGTTGGAACAGAAGTCAAAAGGCAAAAAAAAGCATGAAATACTGAAAGGATGATTATATGGGTATTTACCATTTTGGCTTCTGAATGCATTGGCTGAACTTGGGGAGAAGCACAAGGGTTGTTGAGATTTGGGCCTTGCATCCCCATGATGTTGGAGTTCACGGACATTTGTCTCTCCATCTAAGAGAAAGGAAGGCAAGGGAATTAAAAGTCTGAGGAAGGCTGTCTGGGTCTTACATGAAGGTGCACTTCTCCTCTAAGTGAACTGTTTAGCATTTCTTTTATAAAAATTTTATTTAAATTTTATTTTACTGGCTTACATACAAAGTTCATCAAGTTCATATACATTGTTTTTCACACCAGGCTTTCCCCCTTTCCTTTACCAATCCCTCGCTCCACCCATCAAATTGTGCGACCCTACATTTAAGGCCTCTCCCCGCCCCCACCTTGGATCTTTGTACACGCTCTACAATAACAGTCCTATTCAGTATTTGTCTTTATGAGACTGAGTTAGTTCACTTAGCATAATGCTCTTCAGTCTCTCTCATGTTAGGTAGTAATTTACAAAATCATTGCTCCTGTGTGCTGCATAATATTCCACTGTGTGATGTACCATGATTTCTCAATCCAATTCCATTGTGTTTGGGTATTTGGGCTTTTTCTGTGTTCTCGCTATGGTGAATAAGGCTGCTATGAACACTGGTGTGTAATCCCAATGGGATTTGCTACCAGAGCCCCTGGGGGCTGTGTATTGCTCTGTAATTTTGCTTGGCAATCACTTTCAGTGACAACACAGTTCCTTTTGATGTGGAGCAACTTGTAGAGAAAGCACAATTTTGGATACTTTTATATATGTGCTTGTAATTAAAAATCAGAAGGATATTTCGTACCTTTCGCCCAAAAGGCCCTCTCAGGAGTTACTATAAAGAAATGCCAGTCTGACATAAATTAGAGACCAATACACAGCCCTCAGGGGAGCCTGCTAGCATACCCCATTGGGACTGCACTACTAACTCAAAGGCTAATAACCACTCTAGTGGTTCGTATCCACCAGCAGCTCCACGGGAGAAAAATGGATGTTCTCCTTCCATGTAATTTATAGTCTTTAAAACCCACTGAAGGTCAGCCACAAGTTGGTTCCAACTCAAGGGCAATGACTGAGTGGGTGAATTACACACCATCCCCATTATTACCTTCAGTGTTATAAAAAATAATGTATGCACAGAAAAAAAACACTGCACCAAATGGTTCTCTAGGCTGTCTATGGATTTTCCCATTCAGTTCTTGGAAGAAACCATCATCTTAGGAAAGGTGGAAGACCAGAGAAAGAAAGGAAGATGCTCAACAAGACAGACTGACCCAGTGACTGTTACAATGGGCTCCTGTATATTGGAGATCACGAGGGTGGTTCTGCAGAGGTTCACATTATAGGATCTCTGTGAGTTAAAGTCAACTCAATAGTACATAACAATAGCACATTTTATACAGCAAACAAGAATCATTCTTGGTAATAAGAAAAATGAAGAAATTATCTTTAAAATCAAGGCTCTCAAAATGGTAAGCCTTCCTGTCTAACTCAGAAACCTCATCGAAGTGATTCAGTAGAGACAGCATGTTGAGTTGATCTGCTTTCCTGGGCACATCTCCTCTTTCCTGCCACCTGTGCGGTAGCCTTTTTAAGGTTCACAGTAGAGTTAGGTCTTTGTCGAGTGATGAGGCAGTTGAGGGGATTGTTTGCTTCCACGTGGCTATCCTGTTAGCCTGCCACTGGCTTGACACCAGCACTCAAACACCTGGATTGAGTCCTATTATCTTTGTCTGCAGAATAGCCTCCTTTAGTTAAATATTAGGGGGGAAAGTCTCTATTTCAGGTGGGAGGGCAGGTCTGATTAACACGTTGCGGCACACTTTTAAATTGACAACCCTGCTTAGAAACACATTTTTTTTCTCAATTGTTTATGACTGCCATAGGAAATTGAGCATCAGTCGTATGTTTGGAAGTGAGAATTATCACACACTGACAATTTGCTCACTGAATATTTGCAGAAATACTCTAAATTGTTAAACATGAAAAATCGCACAAAACACCAATTGATATGTTATCTGGTATGTTACATCTTTTTTTCCAATGTATTACTGAATAATTAACAAATAAATGCATTAGTACACTTCGTATAAATGATGTTCCTCTTTTTATTAATCAAAATGTGCAGGACGGCAACAGCCTTTATTTGCGGCAATGTGTTAATAATAGTCTGTTTAATTAACACTCCTCAAAGAACTGGAATATAGCAAGTCTACTCATATTGAAATAACACAGAAAATCATTAGACTTGCCTCAATGAAAGAAAACAGTTCAATGAAATTATTTTCCATTTTTGAGAAAGGACAGGAATAAAAACAATGGTTGGAAATTCTAGGGGCCCAAAGAATGGGAAATCTTATGTAAAGAGACTGACACTGTGGGGAATGAATGAACTCAGTGACTCCTTTTAGAGTCTCTCACATTGCTGAGACTCTATGGCTCTGTAATTTCATTTTGTCCAGCCTGGAGAAGGGGATGGGATAAGTTTGGCATTAATTTGTAGATGAGCAGAAGTGTTAGTCAAAATCCCGTTCAATGAGTGGCAGCTACTCGGTATAACACTATGACAATAATGCACCACCAGCCTTTCCTGAGCTTAAATTAGTTAATCAGTTCTCTAGCACTGAGTGGGAGCTCTAGTGACTGTGCGGTAAGGTATTGCACTGCCAACCCAAAGGCATGCAGTGCAAATTCACCAACTGCTCCTTAGGAGAAAGACAAGCAATCTCTTCTTGTGTGACTTAGCAGCACGTCTCTCCTCTCTACGTGATCTAGCAGAGCTTAGCCATTCAAATTTTAAGTACTGAAGAATTCAGGACCATCACTTTTTTTTTAAAAAAAAAAAAAGCGTATTAATACTTGTAACTCCCACTTTCAAAAGTGGGACAGACAGGGAAGTTGGCATAGCATCTGATGCCACATTTCAATTGGTGGCCCCTCTCTTAGAGGGTAAACAAAGCATTAGCAAGCTTTTCCTCTCAGCTTTCCAAAGGAGGCTTTCAGAAGTACGTGACTTTCCAGAGTTCTCCAAGCTACCATTTTCCACAGAAGAACGTGAGTAGCCCCACTTGGCAACTCTGGATGCACAAGTCAGCATTCCTTCGCATTTTTCAGAGAAGTTATGCTGTAGTTATAGTTGTTGTTACGTAAAGCTAAATCTGACTTGTTAATGACTGTATGGATAGAACAGACCTCTCCTGCCCATCACGTTGCCCTGTCCTGTGCCATCCTCGCCATCTCTACCACGTTGAAGCTCACTGTTGCACCCACTTTGTCAATCCATATCCTTGAGGGTCTTCTCTTTCACTGTCCTTCTACTTTTTTCCACAATAATGTCTGAAGGTTGGGAAAGCCTCTACTGAATAAAGAGCAACATTATAGGTAAAACTCCCAGATAAGATTTCATTTTGTGGTTTTTTTTTTTTTTTTTTATCTGGTAAAAGCTAAAAATAATAGTATATCTGAAGTTCACTAAGCTCTTACAAGGGGTTCATATTCCAAATTACTAACTTATTTAACTTTCAAAATGGAACTCACAACTCAGTAAACTCTGAAATAATCTTCCTCAGCATTGTTCAACAAACCATGTGGGATGAATGGATGTGTGAATTAATGAACAAATACATTATTATGCTTCAGGTCTGGGGCTTTGGAAGTGAAAATGTATGGTCTGACAGCACTCACCAATAAGTTTTTCTTTTATTCCCAAGAAATCATGGCTCCCCAATGCAGGGCTTTTAAAGGATGAAGTTGTTCTCTAACTGGGCTTGATATGCTATGTCACAGCACCAGAGCTTCTGATATGATTGATCAGAAGGAAAGAGAGTTCCAGATTTCTAGGAGACTCTGGGCAGCTCACATGGTTGATGTGCTCAGCTGTCAGTCGAAAGAATATAAGTTCAAATCCATCCAGAAGCACCCTGGAAGAAAGGCCTGGCAAACTGCTTGCAGAAAACCAGCCATTGAAAGAAAACCTTAAAGAACACAGCTCTGCTCTGCCACACACAGGGTTGCTGTGAGTAAAAATCAAACTCCACTGCAGTCGGTTTTACTGATAATGACTGACACGATATCCTTTTCGGAGTTCTTATATGAGTTTTCTCTAGCTGCATTAGCATCATTGTGGAAGAGGGTTCCTCAAACGTGGCACTACTGACATCTTGAGATGAGTGATCTTTATTGTGAGGGGCTGTCCTGTGCACTGTAAGGTGCTTAGTGGCATCACTATCCTCTACCCATTAGATACCAGTGATCTCCCTCCCCCCTCCTTCCCTGCCATGCCAATCATCAATATCTATCAACATTGCCGCATGAACCCTGGTTGAGGCCACTGCTTTCCACTGGCTCCTACTATCATGACTGGACCCCTCTCTAACTTTGGTATGGAAACTATCACTAGGGTGACCTCACTGAGTTCGTCTAGAATGGCTCTTGACAATGTATCTGAACTTTGGCTTCTACTGCAAAATGTCAGTAGGAGATAGGGAATATGATGAGATGATGTGGTATAAATTAATATTAGTACTAAAGTGGCTTTATCACTGGCCTTATTTCAGCCCAGCCTTTGTCACTGGAAATGGCATACAGTTTGACCAAAGGGAGAAATCACTTCAGAGCTAGCTTCCTAATTAATATAATGCATACTGTTGTTCTGTGCTATTAAGGTGTATCAGATCCTTGAGTGGGTTTTCAGAGACAGTAAATCACAGGAGAGCCTGCCATCCTGCTTTTGTGGGGCAGCGGGTGGAATCAAACCCTATGCCTATAGATTGGCAGCACAATTCCTTACCACTAAGCCACCAGCATCCACTTCCTAAACAACGTGGAAACTCTACGGACTTTGATAAACAATGATAGTTATAGAAAGGCTTCAGGCCTTTTGTTCATAGGGTGGCTGTGAGTCGTGTTCAACTCAATGGCAATCAACAGTAACAACAAGCCACCAGAGCTCTAATATTTGTTGTTATTATTGTTGTGTGCCATCAAGTCTGAACGTACATAAACAGTGGACCCTCCAGCACATTTTCAGAGGCAGTAAACTGCACAGGAGGAGACTGTCCATCTTTCCCCAGTGGAGCACTCCATTGGTATATTTGAGCCTTGTGCCTGCAGGCTGGCCCTGCAACTCCTTACCAATGCACCACCAAGGCCTGAAAAAGAAACTAGGTTTGGACAAAGAGGATTTGGAGACTAAGTTTATGGTGGAAATCTTTATGCATATACTTGGTAAGTTTGAGTTTTTTGTTTGTTTTCGTTTTATTAGTTTTTAAAATCTGGGATAAAAATTGCCTCATTGGTGCTGTTTCTACAGGGGTGTGTTGGCGCAGGGTTGAAGGGGGGGGTGCAGCTGGCTGAGCCTCTCTGTGGGCTGGAATACACCAGTGACTGTAAGAAAAAGATCAGCCTTCTCTTCCCATGTGATTTACAGTCCCAGCGCTCCATGGAGGGTCAGCTATGGGCAAGTTCCCACTCAGCAGCAATGAGTTCATGTGTATAAGAGCTAAAGGGGAGAAATGCAGGTAAAGTCACTTTGTTGAATTTGTCTTTCTAGCCTAATTTGGCAAAGACTTTCTAACATGACCGCTATCGCGTATTTACATTGGGCAGGCCCATTTCTCTAAACTGAGGCCAACCCTTTCCCAGCCTTCACTTTGATGAACTAACAAATTATTTAATCAGGGTTGGCCTGAGCTGCTCAGCATGACATATGACGCAAATTCTAGTCATAATGTTTCATTTACAGACTTTATGACATTAGACAGCTTCTCTCATCTGTAAAATAGGTTTTCAATTTTTCATCTGTAAAATGAGTACAACAATAATTTCTATTACCATATCTGCACAAGAATGTTATTTCATTATGAAAGCAAAATGAAATAAAAAAACTAGACAATCCATTCTGAACTAAAATATTGTGCAAAGTATTGCTGTTAGGATTGTAAATGAGAAGGTGTGAATTCAAATGCAACAATACCTATAAGACTCTTGAGACCTCTTGTGGCCCATGAACAGTAATACCAATTACAATTGAAGAACAAGGTGTGAAGGGACAAGAGACAGCATATGCTCTGTATCTCCGGTTCCATCTACCCTTATCTATCCTTTTGAGGGCAGAAAAGTATATTGACTCACAATCTTAATATGAACACTGAATATTAACTCAGTGTTTAGACTATCTAAATTTAAATCTTGACTCCATCATTTCCTAGCTCTACGACCTGAGCCAAGTCACTCTGTGCCTCTGTGCCTGTGTCTGCTCATCTGTAAAATGGGAGCACTAACATTGCTCACTGTGGAAATGTAAGAGGCAAAGAATCCAAGCACAGGTCATGTGCTGAGTGAGAGAATGAGCTCTGGAGCCAGAATTCCTGGTCTCAAGAGAGCAAGTTACCTATCTCAATGTCCTCATTCAAAAAAATGAAAACAGTAATCGTATCTATCTCCCAGGTGGTTTGTTTTAAGCGTTCCTAAGAAGTGTATAGATAAATGAATAGCAGGTACCAGGCCCTCAATAAATGCTGGTAACATAAGCCATAGAAGATGGAACACATGGATACATGCTAGCTTCTGTAGTACACAACCGTTAATATTGTTACCATTTTACTTGTTGTCTAGAGTCTAGACCACACAATTGAAGGACACTTTGTAGACAGCTGGAGCTATACACTTCTGTTTGTCACAAAATGCTGTATCCCCAAACAAATCTCATTATCTGGGCATGGCAGGCCCGCTTGTCAGCACAGAGATGGGACTGTGCCTGACTAGCAATCACTGCAGGATAAAAGAGCCAGCAACACGCCCTGGGACCCGTAACTGGCACTCCAGGGAAATGGGCACAGGGCTCAACTCCCTGCTCAAGAGAAGCCACCCTCTTTTCCAGTCAGGTCTTCAAACAAAACAAAAACAGTTGTCATGGAGTCAATTCTAACTCTTCACTATCATGTGTGTGTCAGACTTGAGCACTGAGCTCCACAGAGTTTGCAATGACTCAATTTTAAGAAGCAGATCATTAGGCTTTTCATCTGTTGACTCAGGGTGTACTCGAGCCACCAACCTTTAAGTGAATGCATCATATTAATAATTTTCACCATCCAGGGATTCCTCTGTCAGTCTAGATCCTAGCTTCTCCTTTACTGTTTCAAAAGCAGGAAGCCCCAGAGGAAGTGAGAAACCATGGTGAGACACACAGAAGCACTTACTGGCATCAAGACGGCGGAGGAGCCCTGCATTGTGGGGTTGGGCAGGGTCCCGGGCATGGAGGCTGGCATGGGCTGTCTCTGTCTGTTGTGGAGGTGTAGCAGAGAAGATAGAGAGCCTGGGACAGGCCTGGGAACAGAGAAGAAAAAGCATTAGTGCCTGTGCCCCAGGCAGGAATCCACTGCCTGCCTCCCTGGTCCCCAGAACCCACAGAGACAACACCATCCAATGTCCCACAGATCAGACTCACTGGTGCGAGAGCCACCTAATTGAGGATATTAGGGAAATAATAACAAATAAAACACAAGCCTGGTTTCCTTTGCTGCTTCCTAGTTAATACATCAAATTCCACTTCATTTCCTGGCCTGTTATCTCACTGGTGTGTCACAGACAACAAGTCAGTAAATCTCTACAACCCACACACGCTAGGGCAAGGACTCTGGGGTGAAAACTCCAAGGTTTTCTCAGAGGGCTCTGTTCTCTGCAGTGGCTCAGAGCTAAGATCTGTGTGCATACATCTTATCACCCAGCTACCCTACCACACCTCTGCCCTCAGGCCTGCCTTGCAGTGTTTGAAAACCATTTTCCCCTCTCTGGATTAGCAGAGTAAACATTATTCATGAGTTCCCAACAGAAATCCATTCTGACTTCTTGATAGCTGTCTGCTGTCAGAGAGGAGTAAAAAAGAAGAAATAACAACAAGCCAGGGCACAAACACGGAGCAGCCAGATTGCGGGCTGTGGATCCACAGCCGTGCTCCAGGAGAGCCTGGAGCTCAGGCCCCTGTTCCGATCACTCATTTTATAATAACTCGAGGTGTTAGGCTGTTTGACAGAAACTGATTTTGGCCTGACCTGCTGGACTCGAGTAAGCATTCTCTGGAGAATACATAGTTAGAGCATTTGCTTCCATTTGCCAGGATTTTTATTTTTTTTTTTTTGCATTTTTTTTAAAGGTCTGAAGTTGATTTAATGAGCCAAAGAATGTGGGACTGAGGGAAAAGGGAATTATTTGTGTTTATTAAAAATGGCAAACAAGTGACCTCCCTGGCAAAATTCTCCATCTCTCAATGCTTTTACTCCAGGGAGCTGTATATGGGGTCAAACTGTTAAAGACTTAACAACAAACAAATAAAGCCATAGAAATAAATAAGTAAAAGACCCTCAAGACTCCTGAGTCTTCCATGTTAAACACACTTATCTTGATTGGTACACTGTGAACTAGTGATTACAGAATGAAAGCATAAAAAAAATTATATAGACAAAGAACGTTCTCAGGCTGGATAACAGACTATGTAGGCAAAGGCCTTCAGTTTTACAGAAGGCCATTCCCAGCCCAGTTCAGCCCTCATGCCACCTAGTCCAGACCTCCATGGAACAGCAGGAGGGGCCTTTCTTCTGTGCTTGCTGGTCTCCCAGTGACTCAGAGAAAGGCTGAGTAGTGGACTGAGATTTGGGGAATAATTCCAGCAAATCCTACATTGTTACACATTGCTGCAATAATCCCAAAGAATATTAAATTATCTACATTTTTTGATGGAAAGTGGTTTTGGAAATATCATTATTACAGTCACACCAATTGTAGAAGAATTAGTCACAAATTAGTATTAATATGCTTAAATCCCAGGAACTCAGAGCTGCCCAGTAGATCCCAGTGGATGACAGTGCTCCATTTGCTTTCTGATGTTGTAAATCTTCAAGAGAAGAGACTGTCTATCTTTCTCTCGTGGAGCCTCTGATGGTTTCAAACTACTGATCTTTTAGTTAGTAGCGAAACACCTAATTCACCACCAAACATGCTTATTGTTGTTGCTGTTGTTAGGCACCACTGAATCGGGTATGATTCAGTGATCCTATGAAAAACAGATCTGAACTCTGTTCTATCCTGTATCATACTTGAGCCTATTGCTGCAGTCACTGTGTGAATGCATCTCATTGAAAGCCTTCCTCTCCTTCACTGACCCTCCCTCTACCTTTCTAGGTGTGATGAACCAATCCAAAGAACAGCCCCTCTCAACAGGCCCAAAGTATATGTGACAAAGTTTCTCCATCCTTGCCTCAAAGGAATACTCTGGCTGCACTTTCTCCAGCCATTCTATCTGTTAAGCAGTCTGTGAGATCCTTAGTATTTGCCTCCAGCATCACAACTCAAAGGCATCAATTCTTCTTCTGTCATTTCTATTTATTGTCCAGCTCTCACCTGCACAGCAAATAACTGAAAAGACCATGGTCTGAATCATGAGTACCTTAGTCTTTTAATTGGCATACATGAAAATACAATCAATAGGAATACAACACATCTACATGGATGTTGCCTGTCCAATCCACATGCTGAGCAGATAATTTGAGAAGCTGGACTCTATGGAGAAGAATGTGGCATCAGGATTGGAGGAAGACTCATTAACAACCCATGTTATACAGATAACATAATCCTGATTGCAGAAAGTGAAGAAGACTCAAAGCCCTTATTAAAAAGATCAAAGATCTCAATCTTAAATATGGATTATATCTCAACAGAAAACAAGAATCCTCACCACTGGACCAACAGGAGACATCATGATAGCTGGAGAAAAGATTAAAGTTGTCACGCATGTCATTTTACTTGAATCCACAACCCATGTAAGCAGCAGTTAAGAAACAAAATAGGGGTTGTATTGGAAATATCTGTTGTAAAGGACTTTTAAAAAATGTGAACAAGCCAGGGCATCAGTTTAAATACTAAGATTCAGTTGACCAAAGTCACAGTATTTTTAATTGCATTGTATGCTTCTGAGTGTTCGACACTGAATAAGGAACAACAAAAAGAACTGATGTCTCTGAATTGTGTTGGAGAAGAGTACTGGATATACAATGGGTTGCCAAAAGAACAAAGAAACTTGTCTTGAAGGAAGTGAAACTAGGTGATGTTATCAGGAGAGGCCTGTTCTTAGATCATTCTGGGAAAGGCAGAGGCTCAGTGAAGGACAGAACTATCCTAAAGGTGTAGATTACACGGTCACTTTAACAAGGGGTTTGAGCATCCCGAGGATGGAGAGCCTGAGGACAGCTCAGGATAGGACAAGGTTCAGATCTGTTGTTTATAAGGATGCTGAAGGTAGTATTAATAGAATGTGTGTGTGTGTGTGGGGGGGGGTGTTGATATATGGATGGGCTAATTTAAGCATCTTGTCAAAATGAAATGAATTTTTTGAAATAACTCCATGAAGTACTTACTTTGGGCTCTTTGTTGACCTGTATTCTTAGAAACTATATAGTATGAGTTAACAATAACTAATAGTAATTTTAGAACACTGCTGGTCTTAATTGTTCTCAAAAAAACAGTATAGTGTCCTACAAGCAGGAGAGGATTAACATAGATGAATGGGACCTTCTAAGAATCAAATCCATATGCACATCCTAAAACTTCTCCAACAGGTTAAAAGGGGAAGCCACAGACTGGGCAAAAAAAAATATTTGATAATTACATGTCTAACAAGGGACTTATATGTAGAATTTATAGAATACTTGAATACCACAACAAAATAAATGTAAACAACCCAGATGCAAAATGAGCACAGGATATGAACAAATACTTCACCAAAAAAGACATTAGGCTGGCAAACAAACACATGAAGAAATGTTCAAATTCCCTAGCTCTAACAGATGCAGGTCAAAACAACGATGAGATATCACCTAGCCCATTAAGAATAGCAAAATTCAACAGAGTAGCAAACAACAAATGCTGGCGAGGTTGTGGAGAAACTGGAACACTTACTCACTGTTGGTGGGTGTGTAAAATGGTGCAACTACTATGGAAGGCAGTGTGGCACTTTCTCAAAAAGTTGAAAATAGAAATATTTGGCCCAGCAATTCCACTACTGGGACTATACCCTAAAGAAACCAGAAGTGCCACCCAAGCAGATATATGCACACCATGTTTATTGCTGCTTTGTTCACAATAGCAAAGAGTTGGAAATAATCCAAGTGCCCATCAACAAATTAATGCATAGAGAAACGGTAGTATATGCACACAATGGAATATTACACAACATTGAAAAACAACTAATGAAATATTATACAAAATGGGTGTCCATGGAGGACATTATGCTGAGTGAAATATCTCAGTCACAAAAAGACAAATAGTGTATAATGCCACCGTTAGAAAATAGAACTGATGGGGCGTTGGGGGAAATAAAGAAAAGAGGGGATAAATAATGTACATGGCATTGAAACAGACATGGGAGAGAACTGTATAAAAGGAATATATGATTAAGCATTATTGGTATGACAAGACTCCAGAATAAGAGCTGTGTAGTAAAGTGGTCTTGGGGTGGGGGGGCGGGACACGGCTATATAACAAAGAAAGAACTTTTTTTCTAAAGGAAAAAATTGAATGAGAGGGAGGGGGGCATGGAGGAAAATGTGTGACAACGAATAAATGGAAATTCAAGATTTTTATAAACTTACAATAAAATCTAAAAAAAAAAAAGTATAGTGTATATTGTAACTTTTCTAGGTTATAAATCCGTCTCATTCAGAGAGGGATGGTTTGGGTAAGGCAGTTATAATTTGGCTCAGACAACAGACAATATCAGTTTTATATTCTCTAGTCTTCGTGTTTTGCTTGAACTTTCCTGAAAATAAAAGAAACTATATATCAAAGCATATGATGTTTAACAAGGGCCAATTCCTCTAAGCCCAAAATGAAGAACAGGCTGAGCATTCTAGCTTCCTAATGAAAAGAATGTATCCACAGCACCCAGCAGATCAACTGTTTAGCCAAAGATATATAAATATCGGGAAATAAATGTAATACATTTAAATGGAATGGTATGTTGACATGCAAAAGGGATTAAAATAGTAATTCATTTTTATTCTTCCTGCAAATATATGAAAAACTCTCAGCTGTTTAAAATAGTAGGTGATTAAATTGAATGTGCTTATTAATTCGTTTATTTTTACAACATGCAGATAACTAGTTTTAAAATATCAAGAATTTCCTCACTAAGTAAAAACTCCTTCCAGGATACTGGGCTCCCTTGGTTTACCATAATAATTACCTAATAATGCCAATCAGACCCATTAGCAATGTATGCTTAGAGGGGAAATGATCATTCGATCCTTGTGTGTTTGTATTCTAACCAGCTTTGAGTTTATTATTTCAAAAAAACTTTGTAAATCCCTCTCCCAATCATCTCCTGTCAAAACTGACAGAATTCTTGGATTTCTTGCTTGGACGTAAGCCTTAAAAACCAAGTCTAAAAACATAAAATCCATGCCTACTCTTAGTCAGGCACATCGTGATGCAGATTGCACACTATCTGTATAGCTGGGCCTAAGAAACAATAATCTGTCCAGAATATTCAGGTCACTGAAGCTAAGAATGGATCAGAATAATTGTATTCATAGTCTCTTCCCTTTGTGTACACTGAAATAAATATTTATTTCATACATTGCATATGAAATAATTATATTGCACTTGGATGATGCTTTATACCAAATTGTTTTCACATTTCTAATGTAATGTCAAGGAGCTCTGGTGATGTGGTGTATTATAAGTTGTGCTGTGAACGGAAAGATTAGCAGTTCTGATCTAATAGAGACTCCTCAGCAGAAAAGTGAGAATTGTCTTCCCACAACTACTTCCAGCCTTGCAAGTCCTATAGAGGGTCACTACCTTGCAAGTCCGATGGGGGGGGGGGCACTGTGAGTTAGAACTGACTCAGCAGCAGTGAATATTTACTTTCATTTGATATCACTTAACCAAGTGGCCACTATGAGTTGGAATGGATTCAGTGACAACAGATTTCAGTTTTTCCTTTGTGCCAGATGAAATCAGAAACATTTCAATGCTTCCAGACTTATTATTTGGTGCCAATTAGTTGAGTACGGCTCACAGTGACCCTATGAACAATAGTTGTGAACCCTGTTCTATTGTGTGCCTTGGCTCTGACACACGATTGCTGTAGCCACTGTCAACCCATCTGGTTGGGGGTCTTTTCTTTTTCACTGACCCTCCACCTTTCCAAGCATGGTGTCCCTTCCCACGGAATGGCCTCTCTTAGCAATCTACCCAAAGTATGTGAGGCAAAGCTTTGTGACCTTTGCCTCCGAGAAGCACTCTGCCTGCACTTTTTCCATATCTGTTTGATCTTTTTCACAGTTCATGGATATTCAGTGTTCTTCTTCAACACCACAGCTCAAAGCATCAATTCTCTTTCTGTCATCTTTATTCACTGTCCAGCTCTCAGATGCAAAGCAAGTGTGATAGGGCTCATGCAAAGAGCAGGGATTATATCCAACTTGCACTGTAGGGCTTCCCCATCACACCTCGGGGACTCCCACAACTAAGTTATCATTGATTATTTTGTGTGTGCTAAAATAAATTTACGGGCCATTTCCTTTGATATTCACACTGCTCACTGGACTTCCCATGCAGCAGTAAAATTCTGCAGTACTGCTAACATGAGAAATTGTTCATCCATGTGAAACAGTATTTTCTTCCTTAAAAAAAACACACCAAAACCCAACCTTCCCAAATAATGCATCAGTTAGACTCTGAATATAAAATTGCAAATTGCAGTAAAGTTGTGAAAACAAAGACCCAACAGTCTTTCTCCAGTGCAGGCTTGTTGCCATGAGCTAATAATTCCAGCCTTTGAGCAAACCGAGCCTCCTTTTTAATAACTGTGTGCCTCTAGGTAAAGTATTTCTACTAAAAATTATTGAGGCATGGAACAAGGTAAGATGTGTGAGCTCATGTTGGATTGTTCAATTACTAAACCAAGTCCCATAGCATTAAGAGTTTTCCAAGCTGACAGATTATTCCTCTTTATACACTTGTATAAACATACTGCTTGAGGCTGAAATCTATGTAAGCTTTCCTTTCAATTAAAATGTCAAGTATGACAGACTATGTTTTCGCTGTCCTTAACAGACTGATAGGTACCATAGCAAGCGATTTCATGTCTTCACTTTTCCCCCCAAGAGATGTTTTCCAGTCTCGGGGTGTCTGAGGAGAGTCAGTGCAAAGAGACTAGGCTGCTCTGGAGTCTCTGGACTTCACCAACTCAATGGCAAAAGGCACTCTCTTTTAAACTATAGGACAGAAGGACAGGCAGATCTGTCACTCTGGTGATAGAAAAATGAGGACAATGAAACAGAATTAGCTAGAAGACAAAAAGATCAATGCTGGCATGAAACTTTAGCATTAAAAGGGTCTCCAATTTGGAATGATAAAGTTTTGGAAGTAGATGGCGATAGCTGCACAACATTATGAATGGGATTGTTGTTGACGTTATCTGCAGCCAAGCTGGCCCCAGACTCAGGCATGGGCAACGGCACACAGAACTCAAACACTCATGCTCATTACCACCAAGCCAGAACCAATGTATCGCTGGCCCGTCACTGGATTCCCATGACCAGAAGTAGCACAGGCAAAGAGTCTTCACCTTTTTCCCTCAGAGCTACTGTTAACTTTGAACAGCCAGAGAAACTTGTCCTGGGGGTTAATAGTGCAACTTCTGAGGGACTGTGGCACCTGGTTCCCTCATACACAACAGACTTACCAATTCATGGTGCAGAATATATATATATATATATATTTTGTTTGTTTGTTTAAAAAAATGGGTAAGTTTTATGTTATACATTTATTACCAGACTTTTAGGTGGTCCAAAAGTTGGTAGTTGAAATCCAGAACCACTTCAGAAGCAAGGCCTGACAATCTGCTTCTGAAAGGTCACAGCCTTGGAAACTCCGCAGAGCAGTTAACTGTGCATGCATGGGGGAGCCAAGAGTGGGCTGGATGGCAAATAACAACAAAATTCTAAAACCAAAAAAATCAGACCTCAGACCTGGAAGAAATCATATACAGATGGAAAAATAGTAACACTTATGAAGGTCTTGGGAAGAGAATCTTTAAAAACCTTCAGAGCAATAAAATGGGAAAAAAATATAGTAGGCCGCAGGGCAAGAGATTTAGAGGTGAGTGTGATCAAAGCCAGTGAATCAAGGACCAAGATAAGATCCGCCTAACATTTGAGATGTCCATTTCAGCATCTGTCCTATAGAGTAACGCAACAACAGGCTACATAGAAATTCCTTAAAGCTGTAAAATTCCACATCCAAGACCAGAAATGAAAACAAGTTGTTCTAAATCTACCTATACTATAAACTCGGTTATGATAGGCTAGTGATAACCTTTAAGCATTGTGCTTAAACCAATGGTCAATGTGTATATTAAATGAAATTGAGTAGAGTAGCTTCTATTTCTTAATAAAACCACATCTAAAAGATGAATAAACCAAAAGTGTGAGATGTCATTATAAAGAAAAAAATATAGAAGAGGGATTTAGTTTTTTGTAGGGTCCATAGTTCTCTTCTAATTAAATGTAATATAACTTCTCACCCAGACTAGATAAAGTTTTGCCAACTACACTTATGAAAAATAAATGTGTGCTTTACAGAGAGGGTGAAACCAAGTTTCCTTTTGGAGGCTCTGATTTTGAAGCTCCTTCTCACATACTTTGAAACATGGCCAGGAAGGACCAGTCCTTGGAGAAGGACATCATTCTTGTGGAGGGTCAGCGCAGGAGAGGAAGACCCCGGATGACATGGACTGACACAGTAAGTGGGGAAATGAGATTAGGTGTATCGGAGTTAGTGAGACTGGCTCAGCACGGGGCAGGCTTCAGAGCTATTGTAATAGGGTTGCTATGAGTTGTAGGTGACTCGATGGCACCTAACAACAACAACATCTGAATCTTCTTAAACAAAGTGGTATGGCCTAACTTGGCAAACTAGTTATTACATGGGGTGGGGAAATTCAAAAGCTTATCAGGCAATACAGAGTCTTAAGAGAAGGCACTGAGCAATAAGAAATGCTATTTGTACATTTTTCTCCTTCCTAGATAGAATTCAAACATTCTGATTTTTATAAGGCAAGTAAGTTGTCAAGATAACCAAGTAAAATGCAAAGTAGAAAGGCAATGTAAATTAATTTCTTCTAGAGCTAACAATTACATATTAAATTAGGTTGTGAATACAAGGCCCTCAAGAACTTACTAGCTGTATGACTTTGGGCAAGTTACTTGGCCTCTCCTGTGCCTCAGTTTCCTAACCAGTAAAATAACAAAGATCAACTCCACAGTATCAACTTCATGGACTAAATGAATTAATATTTATCAAGTATATTAAATATGCCTAGTAATAAATTAGTTGCTATTATCTTTGTTATTATTATTCTGAGTCACAGATCTTACAACAGATCAGCCACTACACTAAAAATATTGAAGCTTAAACCTAGATATTTCATACCACTAACCCTTAGCTGTAATTAAAGAACTACAACCTAACATAATAAAAATACCCAACACTCTCTAGACAATTAAGATATTTCTTCAGAAGTAACTTCAGATCCCCTGTGTTACAGAATTTCAAAATTACTTCATGTCATTTCTCAGGAAGAAGCCTTGAAAATATTTCCTCAAAATGGAACCAAACTAGTTCCCCAGAGATCAGTACTCAAAATTTTGTTTTTCCTGAAAACAAAGATAAAAGTCCAACAGGACAAATAATTGGGCAATAAGAAAGCTGTCTGACCCACATTTAAACAGACATCATATCATTTGTATTTTTTTTTTCTCTTAATGAGCTCATGTTCTGCATCAAGTCTTACTGCCAAGCTCCTGAAGATAAATAAAATATTTCCTCTTTTAGCAAATGAGGAAATTGAGAGAAAGAAGTATAAATACTTAGAAAAAGCTATGGAACACCACCATTGTTCAATTAAAACATGCCTTCTCCTCCCTCCAGCTTTCTTTTTTTTTTTTTGTTTTAGAATCTATCAATAGCTTTATTGACTAACACATTAACTCAGTATCTTCCTTAGTGAAATCCATTCCATGTACTTTCTCCAATTTTTTTAACAACTCTTAGCAACTTTTTTTTTTTACTGGTTTATTTACAAAGTGTGTTTGCATTGTTTTTCACCAGATCTTTCCCATTTCCTTCCCCTCCATCAAATTGTGTGACCCTAGGATAAACCGCCCTCCATCCCCCACCCATCTTCATCCTTCTGCTCCCACCCTTCCTCCCACTTTGAATCCTCATAATCATTCTACAATAATGGTTTCATACAGTATTTGTCCTTATGGGACTGAGTTAGTTCACTCAGCATAATGCTCTCCAGTCCCTCCCAAGTTAGACAGTGATTTACAAAATCATTTCAAATTATTCCATTGTGTGAATGTTCGGTTCCATAGTTTCTCATCCTCCAGCTTTCTTAAAACTCAAAAAAGTCTTTTCCATTTAAAAATTCTTTTACTTCTTAATATTTAACATGAAATATGAATATTATTTCTGCAGCTTAGGGCAAACCATATGTTGTTGTTGCTAGGTGTCAAAGTCTCTTATGACTCATATATTGTTGTTTGCCATCAAGTCCAAACGACCCATACCTGACCTTCTGATGGGTTGTCAGAGGCAGTTAATTGTACAGGAGGAGATCTCCCATCCTTCTCCCTCAGAGCAGCTGGTGGCCCTGGACCGTTTGCCTTCAGGATTGCATCACAGCTTCTTGCTTTTAGGCCACCAGAGCTCTTATATATTTTTTTTATTTAAAAAAATTTATACTGATTTTATTTACCAAGTTTGAATACATTGTTTTTCACAAAAGATCTTTCCCATTTCCTTCACCCCACCCACCGACTGAATTGTGAAAATCTATGATTAACACCCTAACCCCTCATCCTCTCTCCTCTACTTTACTTTACATGTAATTTTAAAGAAAATCCAATGTCTTAGAGATGCAGTTTAAGTACAGGTAACAAAACAACATCTAAGAGGTAAAGACATATACAGACGTTTGCTTATGTCTGTGAGCACTCTGTGTGTGTGTGTGTGTGTGTGTGTGTGTGTGTGTGTGTGTGTCCTAACTTACAAATAATAGCTTCTCCAGGAAAAGAACAAAGACAGACTTTAATGTACGCTCTCTTTTGCTGTTTCCATTTTAAAAAATAATAATCTATGTGCTTATTTTTAAAAAACATTAGAACATAATAAAACTACACAAATAAAAACTATTTTTTGAAGGACTATAGTTTCCAAGGGAAGATGCTTTGGAAAACTAGTTTAAATTAAAAATAAAACAAAACAAAAACCTCAAGAAGAAGCCACAGAGAAAGAGCTAGCCTTTCCCTGGAAGAACTAATCCCCAGTTGTATTTCTTTTGATGGCACGAACATGTAGGAGAAACATGTTGGCTTTATAATCTGTAAACTCCACTGTCTATCAAGTTTGTCACACTTTAGTAGTTTATTTGATGCAATGACACTAAAGGCTATGCCACCATATTACAGATACAGGTAGGGTCACTCATGCTTGATAGTTTTTAGTGGAGCTTATAGGTCAAGATAGACTAGGAAGAAAGCCCTGGAGGTCTAGTTCCAAAAATAAGCCAGTGAAAGCTGTATAGATCATAACAGATTCTTTTCCTGGGCTAGAAGATGAACTCTCAGAGTGAAAGTCACTCAAAACACATGGCTGCAACAATGTACTCTAGCACGCCAACGGCTGTGAAGATGGCATGGGACTGGGCACCAGTGTATGCTGCTCTGCCTCACTGCACTTAGAACCTGCACATACACCAAGAAATAGTCTTTCAAACAGAGTAAGAGGAAATCCCACCATTAAATATCAAGACAGATCAGTCTCTGGGTTGTATCTTTTCCTATTAACACCATCTCTATGCTAAATGAATAATCTAAGAAGTTAAGCTAGATGAAGAAGAAGGTGGCATCACAATTGGAGGAAGACTTATTAAGAATTTGCAATATGCAGATGACACAAACTTTATGGCACAAAGTGGAGACTTGAAGCTCTTACTGATAAAGCTTAAGGACTATATGGCCTTCAGGATGATTACACCTCAACATAAAACAAAAACCCATAATAGCAAAATCATGATACACAGATAAAAGATTAAAACTGTCAAGGATTTAATTTCCTTGAATCCCCAACCAATACCAATGGAAACCAGTAGTCAAGAGCTCAAACGCCATCATTGCAAGGAACAAACCTGCAGAAAATGGCCTCTTTTTATTGCTAAGGAGTAAGGACATCACTTTAAAGATTAAAGTATGCCTGAACCAAATCATGGTATTTCTATCACCTCATTAGCATGTGAAAGTTGGACAATGAATAAAGGAGACTTGATGCCTCTGAACTGTACTGCTGGTAAAAATACACGACTGCTTAAAGGCAGGGGGAAGTGTCTTTCTTGGAAAAGTACAGCCAGAGTGCTCTTAGAAGTTAAGGAGAGTAAGACTCTATCTCACACAATTTGAGAATGTTATCATGGAAGAACAGAAGCTAGAAAAAGACACCATGCTTTAGTAAAAAAAGGAGGGGATATTGCAAGATTGGACATGGTTCTTTTGTACACAGAGTCATTATGACTTGCAGCTGACTCAATAGCATTTAACAACAACAACAACAACAACAACATGACCACAGGGCCACTGTGAGTCAGAGCAAATTCAACAGCAATTAACGTTTGCCTTTCCCCTACTCCTCAATGTTCCTACCACCCAACCTGTTCTCAAAAGCTAGTTAAAAAGTCAAAGCAAAACAGAAATGTTCCAGCTCATCAGAGATGCCCGTAAGCCCATCTCTGTGTCTGAATTTGACACAGTTCCAAGTTCTTGCACTATCTTGTCCCTGACTGTCTCTCCAGCTCACAAACATCAGATTCTGTGCACACTCCAATCTCAGTAAAGAAAATCTGTTTGACAAATGATGTTATAATAACTTATTTACAAATTTCCAATTTGGGAGGTTACATGACAAATAAAATAGATTTCTTCTTCGGTTTCCTGAAGTCCACAGCTTCAGCATCCCAAATGTAACTCATGGTTTTGAATGATATTTTTAATGTTTCCCACCAGCTAGATGACAATCTTTAAGTCCAAGATTATGTCAGCCATGTTTACCAACTTTGAATACTTATGGAACTTAAAGTTCATGTTATCTACCATACCAGCAATTAGTTCATACTAGTTGATTACAACTCATGTTGACCCCAGACATTTCACAGTAGAACTGCGTATGAGGTTTTCAATAGTTACAGTGTTCTGGAAGATCACCAAGCCTTTCTTTCAAGGCACTTTTAGACAAACTTGAACTCCCAACCTTTTGGCTAGTAGCCAAATACAGAAACAGTCAAACTACGGTATCCAGTAGACACTTAACAATATTTCTTAAACTGTGAAAACATAAATAGCAAGTATCTCTTAGTCAGCAAAATAGACTCTGCAAAGACAACATTCAATAAATTATCCTCACCGATGAATGAGAAGAATTTAATTGATTTATAAGTCATAAGTGAAGCTCAATTTATGTTAATAGCCTTTGGGGACCCTAATATAATCCATTTCTGTTCTTGGAAAGCATAAATGGTTACCCCCCCAGTAACTGGTACTTTTTATCTATGCTCCTTAAATTAAACTCAAACTTTCAGACACATTCTAGACCCATTTGTTTTTGCATCAATTAAATTAATTTCCATTAGAAGTTACATTTTAGGCACTTAATAAGAAAAGGCCAAGAATAATTCAGGAAGGCTCATTTGCCTTCAATCTATGCAACACTTTAAACATTGGCTACCTGCCCTGAAATCAAGGTGCACTTTGATGTGCCAAGCTTTGCACTTGAAGGTACCACTACACCCACACCAAGGTCAACTGAACACCTCACTCGCATGTTGCACTGATTTCTTGATGGTGACAGTGTACATTTTTGGAATCATTGTCACCAGGGTGTTGGAAATGAAATTTACAAAGCAGGGACAATTTGGGCCTCGCTTTTATCAGTTTTGCACTTCTGACACCTTTATTTTATATATGTAATATCTGATGTCTTGGAAATGATGATCACCTCTTCTCATACAGCCTCAAGAAATCCAAGAGTAGAATAAAATGCAATGTAGCATTTGGCGCTTCTTCAAAAAGCTAAACATAGAAATTTCATATGACCCAGCTATTCTATTGTTTGGAATATACCCCAAGAAGATTAGAACTAAGGCTCAAATGGAAACTTGTACACCTGTGTTCATAGCAGCATTATTCACCATCGTAAGAACATGGAAAGAGCCCAGATGTCCAACCACAAACAAATGGATTGAGACGTTGTGGTACATTCATACAATGGAATACTACGGAGCCCACAGGATCAATCATTTTGTAAATTACTACCTAACTTGGGAGGGACTGGAGTACATTATTCTGAATGAATCAACTCAGTCCCACAAGGACAAATACTGTATAAAACCGTTATTGTAGACTGAGAAAGAGGATACAAGGTAGGGAGGTTGGGGAGGGTAGAAATAGAGGGAGGAGGATAGAGAGGGGAGGGTGTTAATTATAGGGTTACAAAACTCCATGGGTGGGTGGGGTGAAGGAAATGGGAAAGATCTTTTGTGAAAAACAATATATTCAAACTTTGTAAATAAAGAAGAGTAATAAAAAAAAATTTACAAACTCACAATGCAGCTAACAGATCTGCAACCTGCTGGAGCCTTTGCTCTGTTCTATAGCACATTGCATCTAGCCAAGCAGAAGTGGAGTGTACTAGCACGTTCAGTGTTTTAAATAGAGAGAGCAGTAACAGGGGTATATCAAGAATTATGGCCACTCTATTAAGAATATGAAATCAATCTCTCTCTCTTTCTCTCCCTCTGTCTCTCTCTCATCCCCCTTCTCCCTCTCTCTTCCCCTCTCCCTCCCTCTCTGTCTGTTCTCACTCCCTCCCTTACTCTCACTCTATCTTTTCATCTCTCTCCCTTTCTCTTTATTGACTGATTTCTACATGATTAATTCAAATTGGTAATGCAGCCATCCTAATTTAACCCAAAACATAGTTGCTTTGATATCTCCTATGTTATCAACTCAAAGTCTAAGTAGAAAACATTTTCAAAATCATATTTCTTTTTCTTTACGAAGAGCCTAAGACTCTACATAAAACCCTTTCTAAAAAGAACTTCTGTAATTGAACAGCACGGCTGCAGTCATAGGTCAAACTTACAGACATGAGGAGGTAGCATTTCAATCAGTCTTCATTGCATCAATTATTGATAAAATTACAATTAGCAGAGACAAGTAAATACAAATCAAAATACATGAAAGATGGTTTGAGATGCAGGTTCAAATAAATGATGTGCACTTGGCTGGCATGGGAGGTTAT
Organism: Elephantulus edwardii; assembly: GCF_000299155.1. Classification (NCBI taxonomy): domain Eukaryota; kingdom Metazoa; phylum Chordata; class Mammalia; order Macroscelidea; family Macroscelididae; genus Elephantulus; species Elephantulus edwardii. The sequence continues at coordinate 4,984,133 of NW_006399932.1, read as the reverse complement.
CCTCTTTGAAACAACCTATCTCTATGCCATTTTTTAAAATTTTTTGTCTGTGAGTTTTTAATAAGGCTCCTTCTTGCTTCATCAGGACAAATAAGCAGCCCTCTGATTATGAGCCTTGTCATTTACATGTGATTGCTGTATTCATTCACCATAAATGAATAATTCATGGAAACATTCACTAACACACTTGCCTGGATACTGAGAAGCAGTTCAGAGCTCCCGAAGCTCATGGGTAGCGCTGAGGGACCCAGCACCCCAACCTCAAATTAACGATGGTGTTTAGGCTTCTCTGGCCTTTCACACCATCAGTTATTATGCTTTCAAGAGTTATTTGTGCTAGAATTCATAGCCATCACAATTACCAGTACCTACATACCAAATATGCAACTTAATTTTACAGCTGAGCAAAGATAGCTCCAGCTGCAAAAGACGTCAGTGAAAACAGAGGGCTCTTGAAAAGACCTCACGATCATCTGGGCAGCCATCACAGGCTTCACACAATGTCACTCTCATTAATGTCTCTATCTAACCTCATCTTGAATCTCACGGCAGGGTTTGTGGGGCAGATTTCATATACCTCTCTTGGGAGACTAAATTTACACCCTCCACCTAGCCACTCACCAGGATCATTTCAGCCCTTTAGGAGGTCGTGCTAAAATTTATTAGCTTCCCAGATATGCAAGCAGAGGTGGAATGTGCCAGCTACTCAGAGGGAGTGGTGGAGGGCAGCTCTGACCACCCTTTGCATGTACTGTGCAACCCCGGGCTGCTAAAAGTCCCAATTTCTCAAGTTCTCTTCTTTATGATAAAGTGACAATAGTGCTGAGAGAATAAATAAGTTGTTCTCCAAGGAAACACAAGGAAAATTACTTTTTCTTAGGCTTAGCAAACTCATGAAGTCTTTCTTAAACACCTGCCATAATCGAAGAACCATGTGATGGAGTCCCTGGGCACGTAATTAGTTAACTGTCCACCCAAAAGCACCTCACAAGAAAGGCCTGAAGATCTCCTTCTGAAAAATCATCCACTAAACCCCCCTGTGGACAACAGTTTGGCTCTGCCACGCATGGAATCGCCATGAGTCACAATCAATTCCACAGCACATGGGCTGGGAAAAGATCCCAAAGAAATCTTAGTCTAACAAATGCTGACATGGTTGAGAGAAGGGGAAGGCTAACTTGGAGAAGTTTCCAGAGAAGCACTGAAAAAACCTAAAAGGTCAGAAAGGAAGATCTCATTGGAAAAGTAAAAGGAACAAGAGTTCTTCAGCGAATGGAAGAGACAATAGAGAAGGCTGATGAAGGTCTATCTCCAAGTTTCCAAATTACTATATCCAAAAAATAGTAACTAGTTACTTTCATACTCAACCGAAGCAGAGTAATAACAACAATAAAATAGCAGCACATGGGAGTTAAGTTGGGTGGGGGGGGGAATAATATCACCCAAGAATGAATAGTATAAAACAATTAAATGGTTTACTGAGGTTTTGGAATTTCCTCTTATTAGGGTCTTAAAAAATAGATTCTTCTGGCATGGCTTCTAGGGAGGGGGAGGAGGAACTGGCAGACTGTGTATAGTCCTAAATTAGGTCTATTATTTTCACTTATTCCAGTCAGAGTGGCTGACAGAAATGACAGAGATACTGCTGGCCGCCATCATTAAATGGAACGTGGAATAAAGTAGCCTTGTGTGGCTGACCAGGCCTCCTCTTTGAGCTCCCAGCTCTGCTATAAACTAAAAATGTATAAGGTGTGTAGTTCAATAGTATGCAAAGTATGTGACTTATACAACTTCTCTTTGCTCACCAGCAAAAGTGTGGCTGTAATACCCACTGCACAGTGAGGGGGAGGGTTACTTGAGATGTTGTTGTTGTTATTATTTATTATTATTATTGTTATTATTATTATTATTATTTTTAGTGTGCTTTGCTTTTGAAAGATGCTTAATGTATCTTCTATATTTTGCAGATAGTTAGTCTGCTTTCTCTCTGTCTTACTCTCTCATTGCCATTGAGCTGGAATCAACTCATAGCTTATCGTCCAGTGAGTTTTTGGAAGACTGTAAATCCCACGGAAGGAGACTGCTCCTCTCTCTGCCAGAGAGGCACTGTCTTCAGTTAGAAGCACAACCCTCCATGAACTATGCCACCAGAGCGCCTTTAGCCTGCTTCTAAATATAAAATCAGTACCATTCTAAAATATAAAAATCAAACTTTATTATTCTAGAGAGTGAAGTCGTTTGAGGAAAAGATTCAGAAATAGCTAGGATCTGGGTGTCTGTTTTACATATTTGAGTTCTACTGCATCAACCAACTTCTCTTCTGAGAAACCTGCTCTGATTTCTCCAGGTCAGGCTAGCCAGCCCAGGTATCTGCTCTCACAGCATCTTATGTGTGTGTGTGTGTGTGTCCCTCCCTCCCTCTCTTAGATTGAAAAGAGAGTATTTTACAGCAAATTGAGTATATATATATATATATAAAATTATAGAGCAAATACAGTACATTGACACCTCGACATCCCCTCCCACACGCCTCTGACAGTTTGCTGCTCTGCAGTGGTTTAGATGGTGTGATGCTGGAAGCTATTCCACTAGCACTTCAGCTATCAGCAGGGTCACGCATGATGGACAGACTTTAGGAGAGCTTCTAGACAAAAAGAGACCAGAAAGAAAAGGCCTGGCAATCTACTTAGAAAATTTAATTGACATTTTGTTGGCTGATTTAATGAAGTTCGTTTGCTGTACCTTGTCTTTCATTCCCTGGCAGCAGTACCTCAGGACATATCCATGACAGACATCTTTTTAAAGTTCATGGAACAGCAACCTGGTGTTTAGGGACGGTCAATTTATCCCAGCAAGTGCTTAAGGGTAGAGTTGAGTTTCTAGGAAACTTGTGTGCATTCCTTTGTGCAAACTTCCCCAAGCTACCTTTCAAGTTCTCCCACATTGTGTGAGCATTCATCACGAAGCTAAACTGATGTTAATCTGTAACACTTAATAAAATAATGGCAATAAAGTTTATCATAATAATGCTTGGCATTTACTTTGCACTTTGCATCCAAGGCTCTCAACGGGCTTTTCACCAGGCATTGGTATCTTTCAAAGTACTCAGGGGCTGGACACACAAAAGCAGCTCTTGAGCATGGCTCCCCTGGGGCAAAAGTTGGCTCCACCATTAACTCCTGAGATTGAGACTGTGTCATACTCTGAGCAGAAACACACATACCACACACAGGTGCCCAGAAGATCTCCACACTATAAGGCAGAAGTGAGATACACTCTTTAGGTCCCAAATTCACTTCTACTAATATTAGTCAGGTAAAACTTTGAAACTGTTTGTTGTTTTTTGTTTGTGGGGTATTTTAATTTGCTTTTTTTTTTTTAACAGACTTGCTTCAATTCTCTCTACTCTATTTTTTGGTATATTTATAAGTACAGCTGGAATATCTACATCCATCTGTTCTTTAAAGGCATGAGATTTTTAAGGACTTCTTTTCTCTTTAAGATCAGTCTGAAGGAAATTCTGTTTAGGTTTAAATGATTAGTTAAAAGTCACGCAGGGGCTTATATATGAACTGTCTCATCTAAGCCACTTTTCCCTTCCCTGGTGGCCCTGCATTTTGCCAAAAGAGTGCTTGCTCAGTTTCCCATATTAATCCCCAGGCAGTCCTATTCCTACTCTCAAACAAATGTGGTATGTGGGGTTTCAAGTTTAATTTGGTATCATTTCAGATGTCTTCCTACAGCTTCATAAACAACTCCCTCAGAGGGACTTGGGGTCTGATTTTAATTTGTGGTAGGGTTATGGGCACAGTTAAATGTCAATTGTAGATATCGACAATCAGGCCCTAATAGAAACAGAAATGGAAAGCGAGTGTTTGACAGTACATTTAAAGAACATGTATCACATTATGCTTTATCTGTTCACCACGAAATCTCTTCATTGGCCTGTGACAATAATCGGCTTCTCTTTAGTTGCTTGTAAGGGAATCGCTCACCAGACTAGAAAGCCTCAGCTTACTTTGTCAGGATGTGTCAATCTGAAGAACATAAAAAAGATAAAGTGAAGTAACTGAGACATTTATGGTATGGTTGTGAATAAAAGGACCCTACGAAGGCATCTGCTGACTCAGCCACAAGCTTTCCCATCTTCAATGCCTTGGAGTTTCCATTGCTTCACATATAAAAGTAGAGTAGCTGAGCTAACCACCTTCAAGAACCTTTCAACCCTAAAAATCATATGATTAGATATGATTAAGTATAGTAGCCCACAAAAAGACCCCAAGAAATAAAAAACAAACAAACCCCAAAACCAAAACAGTTACCCTTGAGTTGCCTCCAGTTCACGGTAACGCCGTAGGTTTCAACACGGAACTCTGCTTCAGAGGGCTTTTCAAAGGCTGTGTTCTACCAGAAGTAGATCACCAAGCCTTTTTTCTGAGAATAGAGACCCAGAATGATTTCTTTCAAGGAAGCAAGATCCATTATTTTTTTTGCATGGATTTTCTTCAGTCATGGGTAAATTAATGAAGAATTCCTTACTGATCTCTTTCATTCCTTCTCTTGAGCGCAAGAAAGACTTTGAAGGGCCCTCAATTGCAAGTAATATTTAGGAAAGTAGGGCAGGAATCAAGAGTCTTAACAGGTAAGAGAGGAGGTAGTTTCTTTTTAAACATGCACAATAATGCTTTTTATGTAGCATGCAGGAATGGTTTCACTTTTGTGCTCCTTTACCATTAAACTGAGTGGCATTGTTTAGGAGATGTAGGGCAGGTGCCCAAATAGGCAATTCTGCCTTTTTAGGGTGGTGCCATGAAGCCCCTTGAAACTGGATCTAATCTGAGCATTTGAGAATTACAAAAATTCTTCAAGTCTATGAGTTACCAAGAAAAGCATTTCCACTACTGATTAGTAAATGCTATTCAACTCAAATATACCACGGACTGCCAAAAGAACAAGCAACTCAGTTTTGGAGGAAGTACAATCAGAGTGCTTTTTAGACAGAGGCAACAGTGGTGAAATTTCATCTCACATGTTGTGGGCATCTTGTCAGAATGTATCAGTCTTTAGAAAATCTTATCATGCTGAGAAAAGCAGAGTCAATTAAAATGAAGAAGACCCTTAACAAGATGGATTGGCATAGTGACTAAAATGGGCTTGAACACTGCAGAGATCCTGAGGCTGGCACAGGATAAAGCAAGATTTCAATCTGTTGTTCACAAGTCAACTCAACAGCAAACAACAACTCAAGTCTACTAGCTAAGAGATAAACTTCCCAATGTGCAGATGTTCAGTCCTATGCATGATTCTTTCCGTCATATCCCATTTTAGATCCTTTTTTCTATGAAGAATGATCTATGTCCTTAAAGATATTGAGTAGGAATGAATTGGTGCAATCCAGACATTATCTTTGATACCCCATTCTCCCTCATTCCCTGCTTTTAATCAATCACCAAATTCTATCCACTCTAACCTCTGAAATAGATCTGGAATCCATCCACCTGGCCGCATCTTGACTGCCAAGACATTGGTCCAAAACGCTATCTTTTCTCTCTATGTTTATTTCAAGTTTTGGTCTCCAGTTTTTCTCCGCTCCAGGCCAACCTCTGCATTGCAGTCAGAATGAATCAACAATCTAATCATGATGTTTCCCTGCTCAACATTCTTCAATGGCTTTCCTTAACATGTAGGAGTTAACAGACCATCCTTTTGTTGTCATTTGCTTAACTCTGTGTTACAGATACTGTATTTTTTATTTTACAAATTGAAGGTTTATGGCAGTCCTGTGTCAAGTCAGTTTATCAGCACCAATTTTCCAACAATATATGCTCACTCCATGTCTCTGTCATGCTCTAGTAAATCTCACAATATTTCAAAACTTTTATAATGTGATCTCACTCTTAATAGACACTGTATTTTGACATTTTGTATTATGCTTTGAAAAGATATTTTGACAACAGGTATATTAGATAGACATAAGGTTTACATGCCCTGAGAAACAAACAAAAAAAAAATGTGTAACATGCTTTATTGTAATATTTGCCTTTATTGGTATGGTATTTACTTATATGGTAGTGTGTAAATGAACCCCCCATATTTCCCAGGTATGTCTGGATGTTCTGGACCTTAGATGCTAGTGGTACTCCTTTCCCTCTTGTTTCCAGGATCCTGGCCTTCATTAATTTCTTGGAATGTGCCAAACTCTTTTTCTACCCCAGGGCCTTGATATATCTTGTTGTCATTGCCTGGAATGACTCTTTATTTGCTTCTTTATTTTTTTTTTTTTAACAAACTCTTAGTCATCCCTTAACTCTTTAGTTAAAATATCATTTTCTTAAAATTCAGTCTGACCCTCAAAATAGATGCCTGCAAAAGAGACTCCCATGCTTTTATATTAGGCTATTTCTAATAATGGATTTTATTGGTCTGATTGTTGGTACATAGTCCATCTCTCCCATTAGACTGGGGTCTTCTGATGGATGGACTATGTAATTTTTCACTACCAGGAGGAAACAATTCTGATTTCTACAGACCACTGGAAAAAATTTGTGCTCACTGTCTAGAGTATTCCACTCCATTTTGAATGAAGCAATAAGGAAAATATTGGAAAGGTTTCTAGAACTTAAGAGGATTGATCCAACATGTGTAAGCAATGGGACATTTTCCTGCATGCCATTGGCAATATATCGTTCTGCCTTTCTGAAATCTGACAGGCACAAAAGTACTTGTGCCAAATGGAGACTTTCATTCCAAAGCTTATGATTTTTGCTTTAGGTTAATGCTGAAACATTCAACTGTTCTTACATTAGGTAAGTGGTTTCCTTTTGCCAATGGCTTCCATTGTTGGAGCTCTCCAGAAAGGTCAAAAGCCATAATTTTTAGGTAAGGAAGATTCCCCAGCTGAACTACATAAACAAAAATAAAATATAAATGCTAAACAAATTTCTTTAATCAAAATAAGGCAAAAGAACTGCAGCTCTAATTGCCTTAGACTGCTTTACTTATAAGGAAGAAAATTGAAAAAATATTCTCTGGTTTCAGTTGTTTTTTTAAACTCAAAAACAAAGTAGACAAACTAAATTATCCCAAAGTTAAGTGTGACTGAAAGAATTCATTTTCTTAATATGGAGTGGGCTCAGGGGTGATGGTGCAGGGAGTGGACATGCAAGAATGACTGTACATTGCAAACCTCTGGCAAACTCTTTGGCCGATTGGTCCACAGCCAGTGTTTTGCTTCATAAATGAATTCCACATCTTTATTAAGTTAAGTACTTTTTTTTATTATTTGAAACATACTTCAAATATTTTGTTTTATGACGTCCTGGAAATTGATACAATTCCTTCCAGATCAAGGAAGATGGAAAAAAATCAATTACCTTTTTTTCCGACATTTAGAATTACATAAAAATTATGCCACCATCTATCCATTACTATGAATATCATTTGACGTCATATGTGAACAACTCAGACGGTCAGAATTAAAGGTGTCCTTCTGAGTAGATGAATCATTTCTTTTCAGAGAAAAGTCTCAAATGTTTATTAAATTAATACATACCCCTATCATGAGTTCAATTGGAGAGGATTACATAGTAGGAGTGAATAGATTTTCAATTATAATAAAATTTTTATAAGAGAAAATAGCAAGGATGGATCAAATATCTCTAATGTCTAACTGAGGTATTAATGTCAGTACCTTTACAGAAAAAAATCATTACTTCGAATCCAAAGAAATATTGTTAAAATGAATTTTATCAACTATTGACAAATTTTAAAAGTTGACCCATTTACAGGTGAGTTATTAGGCTTTATTTAAAACGGAAGAAATGGTTAAAGCTATTAGAATTCCTAGGGAGCTCTGCTGGCTTAGTGGTAAGGAGTTATATTTCATGTGATTCGAATCTACCCACTTCTCCTCAGGAGAAAGACAGGTGATCTCTTCTGTGATTTACTGCCTCTGAAAACCTACTGAAGAATTGGTCACCTATGAGTTAGTTCTGACTCTGAGGTACATAACAACAACAATTATTAGAATTTTTAAAAATTCTGAAAACCAGTAACTAGCTGTTGTAGAGGGAATTATGAATTCACAGTCTGTCAGGAGTTGGGCTATTAACCCAAAGGTGGTGCCTCTCTGGCAAGTAGAATATATGAGTGGCTCCTGGGGAGAAAGATAGGCAGTCTCCGCCTGTGCTACAGCCTCTGAAAACCCACTAGCAGGCCAGGTCTCAGAGTATTTTGACTCCACAGCCACAAGACTTTTGCACTACTGTAAAGCTGACTCCAGCTTAAGGCAACACTGTGTGCATCAGGGCAGAAGCGTGCTCCACAGGAGTTTGTTCCACAAAGTCTGCAATGGCTGTTTAGATGTACAGCACTAGTACCTTTTCTTAATGAGCTTCTGTTGAGACTAGAACCTCCAATCTTTACGCTAGCAGCTGACTGTACAACCTAGGGAATCCTCAGAATACAGAAGAGCTAGGGGAAGTCCCTGGATGAGATGGATTGACTCAGTGACTGGGGTCATGGGGGCAGTCGTGTCAAAGACGATGAGGTTGGCTCAGGATAAAGCAGAGTTCAGAGATATTGTACATAGGGTTCCTATGAGCTGGAGTCAGCCTGACAGCACATAACAAAAACAGGGCAAGAAAGTTCAGCCCAAGCAGAAACCAGAGTTGCTTTCCTCACTCTTCCAACCAAGCTCCCCAAACCTTGTAATAAGTTTCACTGTTTTCTTTTCAGTGCTTATCATAATCAGGGAACTGCACATTTGCATCCCTAATGGACCCCTTGCAAAAGTGTGTTGACATTTTGGTAGGTTTTTAATAACTCTTAATGCGTCTCTCCGTTTGGGCCTGTGCCCGCAAATCTCCTTATATCGGTTTCAACATATAGACTGACTGTTTTACTCACAAGTTGTTTTTTTCTCCAATTTTTTTTTCCTAATCCCTGGGAACATGTCTTAATTATACTCTTTTAAAGGGTGAAAACTCAGAAGAAGTCAGATGAGTCAGAAACAAGCACTTGCTGCATAGCACACACAAAGGCACCTTAATTGTATCTGTGACAGACACTCAGCCCCTTGTGTTGTAAATGAACTTTTTTTTAGCATCTATTTTGATCAAATAAATAAGACAAACACAGGAAGGGAGAGAAAGCAGAAGTCAAGTAAGAAACTCACCATCTGAGGAAAAAGAACCTAACCCTCTATTCGTCTTTTCCCTTCAAAGATAAAAAAGTACAGTGCCCACAATTCCAGTCCTACCTACTTTGTATAAGGAGCTTTGGTGGTCTAGAGGGTAGAGTTTTGTGCTGCAAACCCAAAAGCAGGCAATTGGAATCAATCAGCCGTTCCACAGAAGAAAGATGGGAAATCTCCAAGACAATTTACTGCCTCTAAAAACCCACTGGAGGTTCAGTTATGAATCTGTTTTGACTTGATGGAAATTATTTTGAGTTTTGCTTTGTGTAGCAGCAATACAAATACATGCCAACAGAAACCTGACTGAAATGAAAATTCTTTTTGAAACATTCGCTAAGGTTCTGCTATGTTTCAGGCGCTGGGTTAGAAGTGTGGAGTGAATAAAAGGCTCATCCCCGCCCTTAAGAAACTATAACCTCCCAAAAGCCTTCAAATGCATTTCCATTGAATCAGGATGGACTCACAGCTAACCTCCACTGGGTCTCCAAGGCTGTGCATTGTACGGGTGGAGATTAGCCCCATCTTTCTCGCAAGGAGTTACTGGTGGAAGAAACAGACTAGGACCTAGAAATGAGCTCAGGCTGTGATGAGAGACCCCAAAAGTGACATCTAATAGCATGAGATTTCAGGAGACAGGCTCCAGAAGAGGAGTCCTGGGAGCAGGAGCGATGAGAAGGAGCTGTCCCTGGATGAGGGAACGTGTGCAGGGAGTAAGGAAGGATAGGTTTGTGTGAATGGAGGACATGTCTCTAAGCGCTGTCTGTACTCCATCTCTGCAGGCAGTCTATCAGTACAGGCTAGGGAGAGAACAGTTACTACTGGGCCTCATTTGACATGAGATTAAAAAGACCTCTTTACATAACAAAATATCTAGAAATACAGAAGCACTGTTGACCCACTGCTTAACTTGCTGGGCTGCTAACCCCAGGCTGCTGTTCAAATCCACCCAGAGCTTTGAGAGAAGAGAATGGGCAGTCCCTCCCATAAAAATTTAGAGACTTGGAAACCCAATAGAGGGCTACTGTGAGTCAGACTTAATTTACTGGGAGTTTTGAGACCTAGAAATACATGCTACCTATGTTCTCCCCAATCAAGGTGGTCCCTTCTCTGGGCTTATGGGGAACTGTGTCATTTTAGAATTTCTGAAATGGATTTTTCCAGTATTTTTAACTAAGAGAACCACCTGGTAGGCTGTCCTGTCCAGCTTAGAGAGCTGTGGACCTACAGGTTTCCGGGGTAAATGAGTGGGAGACCCTGGGAGATTTGGGCAGAGATATCTCTTGGCCTTATTAATAATCTTACATTAAAATGCTCTGACAAAGGTGAAAGTGGACTCAAAGCATGGTCTTACTTTTTCTGATTCTGAAGTATTTTCTGAGAACAGATTTTGACAAAGCTAATTTTTTTCTATATGTTTAAAATATTTTTGTATTTTCAACTCAATTCATATAAATATGCATTAAACATGTATGAGAGGAGGGTGAGAGAGAGCATTGTTGCACCTATTTTATCTCCCAATAGTTGCGCTGTTAGTCCAAAGGTGGTGCTTCTCTGGCAGTTCAAATCCAGTGGGGCTCTTCAAGAGAGAAAGATGGGCAATATTTTTCCATGTGATTTATAGACTCAGAAAACCTGCAAGAGGGTCAATTATGAGTCAGAATGACTCAACGGTAATGCATTCGAGCTTAGGTTTTTTAATATAGTCTTCCATTGGGGGTGTTCAGGAGGGAACTTATTGTCTGGTTTGAGTCCTTCCTTTGCAACAAGTCAATCTGAGTCCCTAAGGAGCAAAACATTGTTCAAAATAGTGTGTGAGATACTGAAGAAGAGAACAAAGAGATTTTTCCATTACTCCCAGCACTGAGTTCAAACATAGAGATTGAAAAATAGTAGATAAGTTGGGTTGTTCTGATTGGTTGTTGGTTTTCTTTCTTTTCTTTTTTCTGGCCCACATTCACTTGAAACCTTTTGATAAAGTGTATTGTTATCCTCTGGTTTCTAAACTGATACTGGCAGTCACTGAATGCATCTTTTCTGTCACAGAGAAAGAAAGGGAGAAAAGGACGGAAGGAAGGAAGGAAGGAAGGAAGGAAGGAAGGAAGGAAGGAAGGAAACCTCAGCCATCCTGGCCCAAGTATGAAAATTAAACACTCCAAGACAAGGTGGGTAGACATGGCCAGTCAGAGAAACAGAGCGTTCTCCCCCCAGGCCTGCTGTGTGCCGTTCCCTCAGAACCACTGCTTCTGTGCTGGTGCAAATGAAAAATGAGGCTGTAAAAGTGTCAGCCTACTTTTGTCAGGAATAGCCAGTAAAAAATAATTGGAGGGCATTTAATACACATGATGCACAACTTTCATAAGATAATTAGTCCATAGATCCTCAGTATGCTGGGCCTGAGTTTCCTTATGCCAGGAAGAATTCTGAGGTGTGGAGAAGTTATAATACAGCTTATTAAATAGAAGAGTTATAACATAATTCAAGTTTCCAAGGCCATTCCCAGCAACTTAAAAACCTCATCACATGCCTGCCTCCATAATATATAGCATTTCCATACTGCAGCTGTTTTAATAAACCAATAGCTATTTCCCCCAATCTGTTAGCTTTTAGAGGATTTTTCTCCCTTTCTGAAAGAAGCTGGCATTATAACTTCAGATGAATGACTAGGATAACCATGCCCTGCTCTAGACACCAATGAAGAAAATATATCAAATACTGCATATCCCTTGAGTATATTATTCCACTTAGAAAATGGTATAATTGACTTCAGGTATTAAGGAGGGGGAAATTCAAGTATTTTGAGTTGTGGAGCTATTTTCTGATAATTGCCTGACTTGAAACTTTAGTTTGTCAACCAGACAGTTCTCTGAGGCCTCTAAGTGTTTCTTTTCTTTTGGGGAGAAGTGAGGGGGGGGCAATTGAAGGAGAACAGAGAAAATGGTTAAGCTACATAGGCCTTTTTTCCTTGTCAAACAGTTATTGTCAGAAAGATTCGCTATTACTGTGTCAGGCAGGGGATGGGTGAACTCCATGGCATTTTGTGTTCAGTAAAAATGTCTCCAACCATTTTTCAAGCATTTTGAGGTTTGGCAAGAGCCTGAAATCCATCTTGCCAAGCACTTTCCCCCCTTAATTCTTAAACCCATGTGTCTTTCAAGGGAAATTTAATCCGTATGTTTCTGATTCATTTACACTTAACTCATCAAAATGGTGTTTTGTAAGAGCTATTTGATGTTCAAGAAGTCTTATGAGCTTCTCTTTTTATAAGTCTGAAAGGCCTTTCTTTCTGAGACCCAGAAAATTGTATTTTACCAGCTGTAAGCCAAATGATTTGAGCCGTGCTAAAAATTCAAAAACCTGCTGAATTTAGGAGGCAAGAAAATCGCAGACGTAATGGCACGAATAAACACCCTCATGTGTCTGCCCACTCACACATCTACCAAAGACTTCAAACTCATTCTTTCCCTGAAGGAGCCTATCCCACAAGGCCTGTGAAGACAACAGAGAGCTGAAACAGGCATGAATTATGTTCCTGCGGTGAAAATTCCCATGGATTCTGAAAACTCCCAAATGAGATTCTCAGCTCTAAGTCCTAGAATTGAAACCTGTTCCGTTTATCAGAGACAACTATAACCTGGGACATAAATGTATCATTTAATTCCAGGACTATAAAGGGTTTAAGAAACTCTAGCACAGTGATTGGGACTCAGATTGTGCCCCTCACCCTGTCCCTGGGTGGGGTGGGGTGGAATGAAGGGGCTGGTCAAGGTTCTGTCTTCCACCCTGGGCTTCCATGAGACTAAACTAATTTTGAAAGCAAGGGTTTTCATTTTATACAAGGAGCGGGAGGCCTGAGGGAAGAACCTCAGAGTTGGGACAGCGTTGGCCATAGGATCCAGCTTTACAACTCATGTCCAGCACTTCTGTGTCCATTCTAAGACTTCAGTGTCATTCAACCTCGGGGTGTAGTTCATGAGTTGGTCAGTTAGTGAAGCACTGGGGAAGTCACCAATAATCTAACAAGATCAGCATTCTAGAAGAATGAACACACTAGAAGACATCCAAGTACATTAGACTGTTTTAGTAGACCATGTTGCAGTAGAAAATATATTCTGTACTGCTTTTCATATTAGAAGAAACTGAAGACAGAAAGCATATGTTGATTACAGATAGTTCACGCAATAGCAGTTTTCAATGTGTCTCATTAAAGATCACATAGCTGGAGAGAACCCCAAGTGACTCTTCTCACTTTATGACAGAACCCCTACAAAAGTACTGGTGCATTCCAGGGAAGAAGGCAGCTTATTCCATGAGAGAAATGTAAGAAGAATCAATGAGGTGGGGGTGGGGTGGTGGCAGAGGCAGACTATTACATAAGAGTGTAAAGGCCTATATTCCTTTTAATGAGATTTATAAACAACGAGACTGATTTCCGACGTGTACCCGCCGCATGCTGGTGTAAGATCCAGACCTATTAGCACCAGAATATTTCCCAAGATCATTTTCCAAGCACTTAACAATCATTAATTAGTTAGAAACATCCTCTCAAGGTCGGAAGGCATCACAGTTCATCTCCACACCACGGCACTTTGCAGACTCCCCGACAGCACCTGGATCATCATTGTGGGAAGATTGTTTGGGTGAACTGGCTGTGAAGAATCGTGGCATGACGCATCACAAAAATGCTGCCCCATCACAGCCTCAGTGTCTGATTCTGCCCTTTGTTCCTTGCTGCAGAAAGTGTCCTCTATGGAAAAGGACGCAAAGTTGCCAAAATAACTACGAATTTCTCTCTGTTCTCTTTTTTCACAAAGAATCACAAAGAAGTGACAAGTTTTCTCTCTTTAGGATTCAATGGCTAGCATGGGGCTGTGTGCAAACTATGGTCTAAATGTGTTCGCAGGGTGGGTAGGGAGAGGAGGAAGCAACGTGGTTCGGAGACCAGAGGTCACTTCCTGCAGGTGGGTGGGTGCCGGTTCTGGGGTGGCTTCCAAGCAGTGTCCTCATCAGACACATGCTCCTGGTAGCCAGTGTTCCAGAGGAGGAAGAGGGAGGAAAGGAGAGAGTGGTGGGAAGTGGAGACCCCGACTGACTCCTGGAAACTTTGCTGTTGTTAGATGCCTCAGCGTCAGCTCTGACTCCTGGTAATCCTACGGACAGAATAGTACAAATCAAGGCCAGATCCTGTGTCACCTTCAAGATAAAACTGGTATGTCCAAGTATGGCTACATAGAATGGTACATAGAATATCATGCTTGGAAGGGTGGAGGGTCTGTGAGAAGACCTCTATCAAGATGGACTGACAGTGATTACAGCAATGTGTTCAAGGGTCTCAGAGATAGTGAGGATGACACGGGATAGGACAGGATTCAGATCTGTTGTTCGCAGATTGCTATGAGTCATACTCAAGGGCACCTAACAATAACAACAACAATACTTAGAGGTAGACCACCCTGCCTTTCTTCTGAGTCTCTCTTAAGTCTGGGAACTTTGCTGACACTTGTCCACTATGGATGACTTTGCTGGTGTTTGAAATACTAGTGGCATTGCTTCCAGCATCACAATAACAAATCACAAAAACAAGCCACCACAGTATGACAGACACGTGGTGGCCCAGACATTACTCCACCTCATTAATGGTCTGAGATTCATGGGCTGTGGGCACCTTACTTTCTAAACAGCAGGAGCTTTTGGCTGCAGGCAGAAAGCAACAACCTGTCTTGTCTGCCCCAACTCCCTCCCTCCGCTGGAGGATGACTCGCAGCTTGGCTGACCCTGGGCCCCACTCCTGGCTCCTCGGGACGCTTGTACGTCTAGATCTCTGAGCAAGAAGACAGACTATCCAGTCCTACGTAAATCCATCCACTGGCCAGCTGTGCCTTCTGACATCAGAACCTGCTCCCAGACCTGCCGCCATATAACCTGATGATGCCAGTCAGTTCTCCTTCCATCTTTAGGTGACTTCAACTCCTAAACCTGTGAGATGTACAAGTTAGGATGAATGATTTCTAAAGCTCCTTCCTTATCAATGACTTTTGGCTGATATGATTATTATTTTTACTGCTAAGAAGGGTCTGGATAAAGAGAATGAAGTCAAATCTGATGATGTTCTTACCCTGCAGTGTGTTCACTGGAGCTTCACCCTTCATCTCTCTGGACACTAAACCAAAGAATCAAACCTGTTTCCCTTGGGTTGATTCCTGGTCATGCCCCCTCATGTGTCACAGAGTAGAAAGGAACTCCATGAGATTTTCTCAGCTGTAATCTTTTAAAAACAGATTGTCAGGTCCTGTCTCTTAGTACCATTGGGTAGGTTTGAACAGCTAACTCTTGGGTTAGCTTGAAGCACAAACCATTTGTGCTACCCAAGCTTTAACTTCCTCCATGGAAGAAAATGGCAAAAATTAGTCACTAACTGAGCAAGGAGCAAGGCTCTTTATGAAAAATACGGTAGCGTGGCCAGGAAGAGGCCACTGTGTAATTCATAGGAAGATGGATGCTGGTAAGAGCAAAACCAAAGGCAAAAGTGCGATGCAAGTGTAATTTACATCTACATTGACACCAAATGGGTTCTTTTAATTGCTGCTATTATGATTAATTCCAGAGGAATGAAATGGGATCAGCCCTTCATTGTAAAGTGTTGCTGAAATGCTGAAATGACTGAACTATTATGATAAATAAGAAGGTCAAGATTAAGCAGAAGAAAACTCATCTCATGCCATCTAAAAACAGAAATCTTATTAACCAAAACTCATTGCTGTCATGTCAGAACCAACTCACAGCTGACCCTCAAGGAGGCTATAAATTAAACAGGAGATCACCCATCTTTCTCCCGCGGGACTATGATGAGCTTGAACCATCAAAGAGGTGCCACTTGGGAGGTAGCAGCTCCACTTTCTACCCACCACGCCACCAGGGCATGGGTCTTCTTGATGTCTAAAGAAATTGTTTTAAAGCTAGTTCTCAAATAATTTTTTTAAATAATATTTTTATTTTATACTGGCTTACGTACAAAGTCCATCTACATTGTTTTTCACACTCAAATCTTTGCTGATGGCCAAAGAAATGATGGTCATATAAAGTAGAGGCAATGTTCGAATTGTCTCTTCACTGTCTACCTGTCCTCAGTTTTACCTATATTCTCAGTTTACCTGTGGCTCCGTTTACCTTTAAATGCTATGTCTCCCTATCTTATTAATTTCCACTAGGCATTATTACTTTGCAGGTATTAAAAAAAAGTCGATTTGTTCCATCATTGAATAATTAATATGTACTAAGCACTTACTAAGCACTTGCTAAGTGCATTACAGTTATTGTGTCATGAGTTTCATTGCATCGATGAAATAACTGCTACTCAGAGCATTTCAATAGGCTGACAGAGATCACACACTTAAACCTAAAGAAAAAGAAATCATTGCTATCAGTCACTTGCAATTCACACTGACCCTGTAAGACAGAGCAGAACAGCCTCACCCCACCCCCCAGGTTTCTAAGATTGAAATCGTTATGGAAACAGACTGAAACATCAATCTCTTGAGGAGCAGCTAGTGGGTTTGAATCCCCCACTGATTTTGGTTAGCAACTGGATGTTAGCCACCGCATCATTAGGGCTCCAATCACGCTTCTAGCAAGGGTCAAATCCATAGTCTGAACCTAGATTTGTCAGTCCCCAAAACTAACCTCTTAGCCAGCCACAGGACACAGGCATACCAGGCCACAGTGATGGCGAATAAACAAGCCCCACCCTTGTGAATGAGCTTGTTTTGCAGGCCTTCCTTTACCAGTGATAAGAGCCCCACTGAGGACAGGGCTGCCCTGTGGACAGACATGCCCACAAGGCTTCACTCTGGACTCTTTGCGGAGTCAGCCCTGTGACCAGCCCAACATCACTTCAGTTCTTTAAACATCTTTGATTAAAAAAAAAAAAAAAGTTCACAGGTTCCAAAGTAGAAATTTTTCTAAAAACACGATAGTTCATAGTAGACATTCCAGCTTATACAACACAGTCTCTTGGCCCTGTTTTCCATCTCCTGTTAAGATGAAGGATTGAGTCTATTCATTGTTAGAAACTTTGGCATTCAATTTTGGAGGTGTATTATTGCCTTTTCCAGGCTTTGCTTTTTTGGACACATCTAGTTTTATTTCAGTCACTCAAAGGAAAAGAAAACAAAATGTAAGACTAAATCTAATCGCTGATATTATGTGAAAGGGGAGAAAGACTTTGGGGAGATTAGCTTGGGTCTTAGCTATTGTGTAACTACTCTTGCACTCTCCATAGTGATAGTGAACTATTGATTAATTCTTCTTGGGTGTAATGCTGCCTCATCAATCATTAAATAAGCTTTCCTGCCAGTGTTGGTACAGGAAAAAAGATATATGGACTTGTTATAAAGTGGATGTGTACGATGCAGTGGACTTTGGAGTGCTACGTCAAATCAATTTCAGCTTTCAAGGGTGTAAGCAGTCAAGGCACTGTTCTCATGTAACCAGAACTCATGAAATACACACATCTGAAAGACTATGTTTTAATCAGACCAGCAAAGTCTGTTTAAAACTCACAAAATTAAATTTGGAGCACAGAATTTTTATTGGCCTGGCCCACATATTCAATGCCAACCACTTCTCTTCTCTTTCGTAGGTACTCTCCACATCTCTGTGGTAAGGCCACACACTCAGAGACTTGCATTGCACACACAGCTTTTTTGCAATCCAGCACAAATGCAATCCCTTTGAAAGGCCAGAGTACAATTTAAGACTCGCCCTCACACTTAGCATTAAGAGAGAATGCTTGTGGCCTAGTGGGTAAGAAACTGCCCTGACAACCCAAAAGTACACACACAGTTTGAATTCATCAACTGCTCTGGGGGAGAAAGATGGGCAAACTCCTGCTGTGTGATTTACTTCTCTGAAAACTACCTGGAAGGTCAGGTATGAATTAATTCTGGCTCCATGGCACTTAACGACGACCACAATTTAATGTTAATATCTGTCTCTTACAGTTAGTTGGCCTGATTTCCCAACCAGAGATTAGTAGGTAAAATCAGAGACAATATGTTTTCACTGAAAATCTTGAGACAGCTCCATAAGGCCCATTTCTAACACAGATTTGGCGGTCCCTTGCCACGTTAGAAATTCCCTTCTTCTGATTCTCCATAATCACTATTTTAATCACAAATAAAGATACTATACAAGGAAAGTTGTGGATGTTATGCAGCATCAAGTTGGCTGACCCTTCACTGAGTTTTCAGAGGCTAATTTCATGTAAGGATCCTTCTTACAGAGAACAGCTGGTGGATTTGAGCTACATAATTTTGGGCTGGCAGGGCAACTAAGTCATCAGAGCTGCCTTTAAAGAAGTTAGCACTTTCAAAAAAGCAGCTTACCAATTGAAAATGAGCATCACATATACCCATTATTGCAAATATAAACTTCCCTTAGACAAACCAAGAATGGAGCTCAATTCAAATTCATGTTTGAACTCATTCATCTCCAACTCTCTTCATTTCTCATTCACAAAGTCACAGCTGAACATAAATAGTGGTGCTTTTCTAAACTGGGCTGGACTGCATCATTCTCTACTCGCAGGTCACTGGGGATCTGCCAAGTTTTACTGGCACTATCTCTCACTTCACTTTCATCAGAAAGGTAATTTCACTTCTCAGACTTTAGTGTCTGACATGATCTCAGACTGCTCCACATTCTAAATAAGAACATGACAATAAATGAAGGAAGACTGAGGGATTCTGGGATTCAGAAGCCCAGTTAGAATATAAGAAGCCAGTCACTTGAAGTAGCTCCATCCTCAATAAGCGCAGCAGCTAAGATGCATATGCCAGAGCTCTTAAAAATATACTTTCCACCCCTCACAACTTCATAATGTCTGTATGGTTGTCCCATTGTATAGAGAAATTAGAAATTAAGGCAAAGGAGGTTAAATGGTACACCAAGTAGGTAGCAGGACGATTTAAACCCAGGCCCACCAAACCCATGCCCTCTTCATGAGAATGCATGCAAGTCTCTGATCAGGAGGTGTGTGTGCCCCTAAAGCTACACCCTTTCTTCATACAGTTCAGGTATATGTCCATCAAGGGAGATACGGGTTAGAACAAGGTAAAAGTCTGACTTAAGGTTAAGCTGAAGAGGAGGAGTTTACATTCTCTCTTCTGTGCGCCTGGCAAACCTGGGGACACCTGTGGATGACAAATGTACCAACTGATCATGCCCCAAGAGAAGGTAAAAGATGGACATGGTCACCTGGATTCCCCAGCTGAGTACATGAGGCTATTTACTGACAAGTACATCTCTAGGCCCTTCCCTTTACCAAGTCATGCCTGTGGGGGAAAGTTTGTCAGAGATGGTGAAGTAGATCTGTGTGGACTGGACTCAAGAAGCTATAGCTTGTAAAATGTGGCACGTCTGAACCTTTTTCTTCACCTTGGTGACTCCGCAGGACACAGTAGAACTACCCCATGGGATCTAATCTTTGTGAAAACATATCACCAGCTCTTTTCCTCATGCAGAATGTTTCAGAAGCTCCAACTTTTCAATTAGCAGCTGAGAACTTAACCATTTTGCCATCAAGTTCCCCTGATATTATCCTAGAGTGTTGCAAATATTAGGAGTCACAGGATGACACAAATTATTAAAGAGCTTGATGGCTAGCTGAAATGCTGGAGATTCAAGTCTATCCACAGGGGTCTAGGGAGTCGTGATCTACTTAAAAAATCAAAATATACAAACAAAAAAACTCCACACACCAGAACACGCACATAAACAAAATCAACCATTGAAAACACTATCTTGGCTCGTAGTGTTTGCTCAAAAATAAATTTCTGAAGAAAAGAATGATTGTTGTTGTTGTTGGGTGCCATCAGGACCTCCAAGCTTGCAAGAAGAAAGGGACAGAAGAATTAATGGAAATGGAAATAAGAATTACAAAAAGAAAGTAAGACAATCTTTGGTTTAAGTATTGTAGTTAATGTTATAAAACAAATTGGGTATGAATGGTTGAATGAAACACTAATCTGTTTTTCAAACTGGTCTTCACAATCACCTGTTATGCATCAGAGAGTTGGACAATGACCAAGGAGGATAGAAGGAGAACTGATGCCTTTGAGCTGTGGTGCTGGAGAAGAGTACTGAGAATACCATGGACTGCTAGGAAAACAAATAGATTTGTCCTGGAGAGGGTTAAACCGGGTGGCTCCTTGGAGGCAAGGATTCTGAGGCTCTGTCTGACTTACTTTGGACATGTAGTGAGGAGAGACCGGTCCTTGGAGAGGGACATCATGCTTGGGAGGGTGGAGGGACGGCGCGGGAGAGGAAGGCCCTCTATGAGGTGGACTGATTCAGTGACTGGGATAATTGGGATGGGAGTGTCAGAGACAGTGTGATTGGCACAGGACAGAGCGGAGTTTAGGGCTGTTGTACATAGGGTCGCTATGAGTTGCAGGCGACTCACCGACTCACCGGCACATAACAACAACAACAACAATCACTCCAATCACAATTTAAAAAAGAGAGGACCCCCTATGGAGCCCATGCTACTGTGACTTTCAAGAGACAGCCATTAATCCCAGTCAATTCCTCTGTATCTAGTCACTGCAACCATTCTCACTGGGGGAAGCTGGGTAAAGGGATCACCCTGCTGCCCACCTTTGTTTCTTACAAATACTTGAGACTCTGTAATTATTCCAACAAAAATTTCAATTAAGAAAATACTAACAGGCAACACAAAACCTCAAACCTCAACCATCACCAAACAGTAAAGTTAATAATTCTCACCCCTCTGAGTTAAAGTGGGGATGAAGTTAGATAATACCAGTATGACCTGGTATTGAAACTGGCATGAAGGATGGCTTGGCAGTGCCCCTGGCCTTGCCTCCCTCCCTGTCAGTCACACACAGGACATTTCTGATTATGGGTGAACAACTGGGATCCAAGACAACATAAATTGTAATGCTCTAAAAAAAGAAATCATGTTCTCTTTATTCCTAAAGAGTCCCAAGCACACACTTGGCACTCAGCAAACTATGCACAATGACTAATTGCTCTCACCACCAGTTTCGCTTTAGCTCTGGGTAATTCTTCTCCACACTAGGCATAGTTATGGTTCTTCTCTACGTACAATTAGCTGGGCCCATAAATACAAATCTCTTTACAATAAGGCTGCTACTTTGGAATTTGACTGAAGAATAGAGCTATTGTTTGGGAAAATTAACTTTCTAACAAGCATCTATATACTTTCCCCTTTCATGGCCCTGGAATGTTTAAAAATGCGGCTTAAAGCATCATTTAAAACTTGAGTTTATGTCAAAATTAAAGAAACAGATCAAGTAATCATGTAGCCTTTTGAGGGGATAAGTTGTTAACAAAACCCATTCTTCACCATAGAAGTTATAGAACCAAAAATGTCTCCTGTGTTTGCAGCACTACTCACTAGTCTAGGAAACCCTGTGAATCAACTCAACAACACACAGCACCAACTCATCAGAAGTGCACAGGGACGCAGGGAAAAGTGTACCGGATGGGTAAGTTCTCCTTCCACTAATGTGTCACTCTCTTTGACAGACTCACCTAGGTAATCGCTTCTCCATGAGAAATTCTCACATGGAACATCTGAAAATCAAGAATTCTACCACAGAAGACATCTTCATGTCAAGTAGCCAAAATACAAACGAAACCACTTTCAGAGTGTGAGGAAAGAAACCCTTCTCATCACACTCCTCGATTCATTTCTCTCAAGTTATTCATTCATTCTGAATTAAAAATGCACTTTTCCCCCCCTCTGAACTCTTAGGCTAGAGGGGAATTCAGAAATTATCTAAGACTGGCTCTGTAAGTGGTGATGTTCATTAGAGACCACCTCATCCTTTGCCTCATTTTAAAATGAAACCCAGACAGTTTGAAGTGACTAGCTAAAAGATCACATGTCAGAAATAGAAGTTAGAACTCTGGAAACACGCCCCCCCCCACGCTGTTTCTTTCAAGAATTACCTATTTCCTTCCTTCTTCCTCCCAGCTTTACCCAAAAATAGGAGGAAGAGGAAAAGATAATTCATAAAAGTAATGATTAATTATATTTTAAACATGCATTAAATTAAATTTAAAAAACAAACAAACCCATAAACACCTTTTATTTATGTCACAGAGGGCACAGCATGCATCTAGGTACCTGAAGAACAAGACTGAAAATGTCCAAGAGAAGTTTATAAAGGACCAAGACTCAGCAGGAAGTGCTGGCCATTCTGTCCAGCTACTGAAGACATCAGTTTATAACTATCAACTGCTTGACTGTTTGAGAAAGCCTTTAATCCAGGCAGTGAATCAGAATACCAAATATATTTACAAAACACAGAGAAAAGTAATCAGTAGTTTTCAAGAATTCAAGTCTAGATTCTTAAAGCCCCCTCCTCATTTAACTATTACAACCTTATTTTTTAGTATTACTTAACTAAATGAAGACAATTTCATCTCTCCCACATTCTCAGCTTACCATCTTAAAATTAATTCGAGAACAGAAAGTCTTAAACTAATTGGATTGAGCTAGTTGTCACATGAAGCAACAGAAAATACTCAGGCAAACACTCAATTTCTTTTCACATTAACTGGAATAAAAACAAAACTGTGGTGACTTTTGATGGTCATCATATATCACTTGCTTCAGAAATCCATAGTATACTCTGAATAATAAATGGAAGAGCACAATCTCATTAACTCTTGAAACTCAGCACAAAGAGTTTTCCAGGCACTCAGAATTCACCAGTGACACCCAAAAAACCCCCACAAACCCACCCTCTCCATCACTTCACCTTTTGCCAAAAGACAACTGTTTTGAGACATTTCAAAGAAGGAAAGAGAGAGAGAATCCTAGTGGAAAATAATACACAGCTGTGATAATAACATGGGTGGGTTTTCCCCCCTAAAATGCCATAATACAGTTTTACTTTTAATAATAAAAGATAAAAAAAGGGGGCGTCTGTGAATAATTAGAGATTGCAGTCTGAAGCCAGTTACAGTCACTGCAATCCATAATAAACTGAAAACCCCTTGAGAGCAGGTAAATGCTTTGCAACCCTGACCCCCTTGCTCTCACATTACTTAACTACCCTGCGGTTCTTGCATTACATCACCATTCAAGCGATTGGTTCCTGCATTTTAACTCTCTCCCTGTCTCCTCCGATTAGGAGCGACACCGAAGCCCTGAAACTTCTCTCGAGTTTGCTCTTTCTCGCTCAGCTTTTCATTTGTGGCCCTTGCTGTGGCTGCTTTTGGCTCGCTTCACTCCTTTGCCCAGCCCAGCCTCTGCTCAACTCTCTCAGGTCACTGTACTAGAACAAAAAACTCTTATCAAAGTGAAAAGAAATGCCTCTCCCGAGCAAGGAGAGGAGCCGAGGGGCTGGGAGAAAAGGAGGGCAGAAGAGGAGAAACAAAGACGGGCAGAAAGGGGCGAGGGGGAGAAAAAAGATGAGGAGGTCAGAGACTGGAGCAAAAGAGGTGGTAGGGGACATGAGAATCAATAAAATCGAAAAAGGGGGAAGAAAATGAAAAACAAACCTCATGGACATCACTGAGGCTGAATTCCCTGCTGAGGTGCAGAACATGAGAGCTCTGGAATGAGTGTGTGTAGAACTTAAGCCAAAGCTTAACTAGCCTGAGTGAGTCATATCCTTCCCATTTGATTCCAGGCCAAGCGGTGATGTAATGTGCTGGCCCTTCTCTTGCGCCTCGCTCGCTCTGCCTCCTGCTCCACCGCTCTCCTTCCCCGGGCTCGCCCTCCTCCCCCTTTTCCCTTTCAGCCCAGTGCTGGTGAAGTCACCATTTAAATCTGGCAGAACTGCAGCAAAATCTCAATGTAACCAAAACAGCCCCAGGCCGAGTTCCAGACTCAGGCAGCCTCGGTGGTGCGATTGCTCTTGGAAACGGGTAAACAGAGGGGAAACAGTGCCGCCTCAGGACGGCCTAACAGCTGCCTGGAGCTCAGAGCAACCCATGCTCCTCTAGTCTGGGGGCGACGGGTTCTGATAAAGTCACTATAATGATACTGATGGGGGTGGGTGGGGAGGATGCACCCACGTGTTTGGAGATAACAATGGTGGTATGTGGAGAGGTGAAGAATCAGCAGTGCTGGAAGGAAGATGAGGTGTGAATAATCAAAGCTAGTTTGCAGGCCTGGCTTCAGGACCAGGTGACAAGGTTTCCATTGCCTGGGGCCTTTTTCCTGGAGCTAGTTGGGATTTTCTGTTGCTGAGTACCAGCCACCGCCCCTTCAGTGAGTTCTGGCCTCTGACCTCCCTGTCAGCAAGGGCAAAACCATTCTGGATCCAAACGCAGAGAGTGTCTGGAGGCATCAAGGCCTAAGAACTCACAGCCACTTCTCCCGTGGGCCCAGAGTGGTGGCTCTCTTCTGTGCTACAGGGAAGAGGTGCTCCATGATCCCACTCAAAGCTGGCTTCCCAGGATGCACCTCCCGGCCCAGGTGAAGAGAAGGGAAAAGTCTGCTCACCCTCCCAGTGAAAGCTGAGCTCCCCTTCCTCAACCTGCCCCAGGGGGTGCTGGGCGGGTGGGGCTGTCTGGGTTTTGGGAGGAGGACAGTGAGAACAAACAGTTTGTGTGTCTCTTTTTAAATTACAGTGTGAGGAAAAAACCCAGCCTGGGGAGGGCTGAGAAGGGGGGAGTTGAACATTATCCTTCACAAATGACAGTGAAGCCCTTTTAAATTGCTGAATCCTACCCCTCACTTCACACCTCTCCTACTCCAGGGCTTGACCTGGGACCATTGTTGAGCCAGCTGGGAGCCCAGTTTTTAAAATACATCTCCTCTCTTTTTTTTATTTCCCTCACACTTTAATTTTTAAAATTGGGAAGTTCGCAACTATATTCTGCCCACCCCCTTACCACAAAAGCAGAAGAAAGGCATGGCACTTCAGTACATTTTTTTTCAGTGATCACAGATTTTACTTCCAATCATTGCTCCTTCATAACAGACAACAGGAAGTAACTTTCTGACCAGTAAAGTCAGGAGATAATAAACATTCATCTTGACTGTGGCAAAGCCGAGAAGGTGGTAAGAGGAAGCCCGTTTTCAGATAAGAGTCTCAGTTTATTGAAAATACCTGTGAGGGCAGGGAGGGGTGGTCAGTGCTGTTGCTTTGGGTCTCCTGGAGTTTAAACCAGAGCTTTGGGAACTATCAGTATGAACTCAGAGGAAGAGTTAAAAAGCAAGGCCCTTCCTTCAATCCCCAGAGCCCCTGGAGGCTGAGTGAGAAGAGCTTTCTCCTGCAGACTGCCCTCTAGCATGACATCCTCAATTGATGCTGATGCCACAGTTGCTCCAGTGACACCTTTATCAAGGCAGGCAGCTCTGAATTAGAGGTGATCAGCCATAATTACAGCTGGCGCCACCGAAGCCCTTGGCCTGACAGCGGCAAATATGGTTGTTATAAAGTTTGGTCCGCCATGTCAGTGGCCTGTATAACTCATTTAGGTCTGACTCGCCGAGCAGCCATTGATTTTCCTGCTGCTGCAGGGAATAAATAAAACAAAATTTTCAATAGCTCTTACCAGCCTCTTACCCTCTCTCCTTTTTAAAGAAGACATTTACCAGGAAGGGTAGTATAAAACGATGAGCACTCACTTTTCCTTCTCCCTCCCTCCTTGATTTAAATGTTTTCTTTATATTATTGCCATAGGCATATCATAATGGATATACTATAGAGCTTTCCAAATTAAATCTCCCCATAGCTTCAGTGGGAAAAGGCTCTTCCTGGGATTTATCTTATCTCACATTATGGGGGTTAGGTTAAACTGCTTAGAGAACTGGTCCTATTTTTCCAGTGAGGTAGGTAAAAAGGAAACCAGATAGGCAGGAGATGCTGGCCATTCAAAAGTGTATTTCTTTTCTGTGATGGAGACCGGGGTTTCAGTTCCAGCCATGCTGTTCATTCATGTTCCTGTACTGCTGCAAAGATAAAATCAAACTAGGAGGAAAAGCCTGCTGAAAAAAGTCAGTAAAAAAGCCTATAAACCCAAAATGTTCCAACCCATAACCAATCACAAAGATGATGTGAGATGTGAGATAAGGCATGGTCTGCTTACATTGTCTGGTTACGCTGTGCATGAAGCTGACCTGAGTTGGGGCACGATTTGACAACTGTTATTGTTGTTAGGTGCCTTTGAGTCAAGTCCAACACATAACGGCCCTGTGAACGACAGAACTAAATCCTGTCCTAGCCTGTGCCATCCTCACTATGTCTGATACACTTGAGCCCATTGCTGCAGTTGCTGTGTTGGTACTTAAACAGCAGTTATAGGTAGAAAGTATGTGAGGGGAGCTTTCCTGTGCCTCCCATGGAAAGTACTACATGAATGACAGTCAAAGCCAGACACAGACCCGGAATGAGAAACACCAGCTTGTTGCTCCTGCCAGGAGGAGGAAGGGGCCAGGAGGCTGGCAGATGGCAAGTGTCCTCTGATCAAGGAGTGACATGGTCAATGGGTTCAGTGCTTCTAGAAGGCAGCCAAGCTCTGAGGGTCCAGGAATGTGTGTCTGCACCTGACGAAACCCCTCAGCCCACAATGTGCCAGCACACACAGGCACTGCAGTGAGGCTCCTCTGGAGGGCTAGCTAGCCTGCGTTTAAATCAATTTCAGAGTTCAAAGGGGCCTGAATATTTGCATGTGCACTTACTGGTACCCACATAAGTATGCCCTGCTACCACTTTCAAATCAGGCAATTTCTCTGAAAGCTGCCTTTCTCTCAGTTAAAAAGAAAGGTAGCTTTTCCATTTTCCTTCTAGTGAGTGAGCAGCGATTGATGGGGAACGAATCTCCTATTTCCAAAAGGAAACTCCCCTCACATTTCCCTCTTCACCCATTCCATTGCCTCTCCCCTGCCCACCCTGTGTCTCTCTTCTTCCCTGAAGGAGGGGAACTTTGGAGATAGGAGCTGTAAGATGCTGTAATTCCAGCGGGAATCTTCTTAGAAGGAGCCCCTGGCCAATAGGCTAGGCCTCCAGATTAGCTGGCTTGCTCAGGAATGCTTACAACACCCTCCCCTGCGAACATTTCATCCTCAGGGAGAGGGTGGTGGGTACAGAGCAGCTGTTCGCTGTAACTCACTCGCTTACTCCCAGCTCCTGATGAAATGTTCGGCTCCAGAGAAGCGAGAGCGTCCGAGATTTAAGCTCAGAGTTTGGAGTGCTTTTGGACAGTCTCCAAAACAACCCAACAGAAAAGCCACCACTTCCATCCACTGCGGGGACTGAAAGGGACAGCAGCCGACTAAAGTGAACTTTGTGTGCTTGGGAGAATCTCTGAGCTCCAATGAGCAGTGGAGGTGGAAAACACAGCCTTCACAGAGCTGACCCCCAACCCCCCCAAGTTTGAAATAATTCTCCTCAAGGAAAAGCATATCATCTTCTTTCAGACATTGTTTTTAAAATTTAACCCATGATTCCCATGGTCCCAGTGGAGTTGGAGGGGCCAGATAATTTCAGAGTTAAATACCCTGTAATGACTATCACATGTATCCAGCCGTAAACCCAATATTATAAATTATTCAGGGGGGAAAGTGGCATCTCTTCCTTTTTTAATTTACAATAACCATCCAGGTGGTTTTCTGAGAGCTCCTTTGCAAATTGCTTCCAGTGACCCTTCTGGTCACAGACCACTGCACACCCTCCGGGTGTCAGTCAGCATTCCCTTCAACTTGGGTGTCCATGCCCTCACAGTGCACAGAGGCCAGGGGCTGTCCAGGTGAACCTGTGCAGCAGGCCTGCTGGAGTTGGACCCCGTGACCATGGACAAGCAGGAGAGTGATGGCTGAGATGCCTGGGACAGCAAAAGTCACCCCTAGCACTCCTGGAGAGGACACTGGCTGGTAAGTGGTCTGTCCTTGGTTATCTCCTTATACACCAAGCTGTAACTTCTAACAGCCAGATCTGACATTAAGTCTCCAAAGTCCATTTGCTGACCTTTCCTGTCTCAAAATTTATTTGGAATATATGGAATGAATGGACAATATTAAAGGTGTTTAAGACAAAGGATTAAACTTTGAGGGGTGGAGGTCTCTCTCTGTGTTTCTGTTTCCCTCTCTCCCCTGTGTGTTTCTTATTCTTTTGTTGACTCACAACTGACCCTCCAGCGGATTACGGAGGCTGTAAAATGTGACCTAGTGGTAAGAAGCTGTGCTGCAATCCCAAAGGCATGCAATTCCAATCCACCAGCTGCTCCACTGGAAAAGGTTGGGCAATCTCCTCCCATGCAATTTACTGCCTCTGAAAAACCGCTGGAAGGTCAGCCGTATGTTGGTTGCACCACCACTGGGTTCACAGTGTAGCTCCCTGAAGGTCCTGCCACCAGAACTTCCTATAAAACCATCAGGAAGTCTTAAAACCAGTTGCCATAGAGTTGATTCCAACTCATGTCAACACCACGTGTATGGGAGAACTCTGCTGCTTAGGGTTTTAAGTGACTGAGTTTTCAGTAGCAGATCACAAAGCCTTTCCTGAGAAGTGGCTTACATAAATCTGAAGCACCAACTTTTCAGTTAGAAACTGGGTTCATTAACCCTTTACCAGTCCAAGCACTCCCTGGCTCACACACCTTAAGGAAGCCTTTAGATGTAGGAAATAGGAGTTATAAAAGCCCTTTGATAATTCCTAAAATATTATCATCTATTCTGCTTACTTGCAATTCAACCTTTCTAATTAATGTCTTTTGCATGCTTAAAATGTATGGATCGCTGTATCACTTAAACTCATCTCAACATGTGAAAGGCAGAGTATACACAATGAATATTTGCTGAATAAATGAATGAGGGAATAGATTAATTCATTCCTCAGCTCTGATATTACCTTTTCCAAGAACTCCCTCTAGGATCTACCAGACTAGGGTAGAAGTGTCCCTTTTTCTGTGTTCTTGTGGATTCTTGGGTCAATTTCCACCCTAGCAATAAGACGGGGCTGGAAAGAACCAAAGAGTCCCTGGCTACTTCAAATGGTTAACAGGCTTAACTGCTGACCACTGACAGCCTGGATTCCACCTAGAAATAGCCACTAGAAATAGTCCACTTGTAAATAGCCACTGAAAGTCCTACAAAGTACGCTTCTATGCTGAGACACAGAAGGTTGGCTGGTGTACGTGGAGCTGATTCAAGAGTAACAACAACTGGAAAAAACCTATTTCCTTGCTTTTTTCTCCATATTGTGACTTGAATGGAGGTTGGCAAAGCAAATTAAACTTTCATTTAACCACCAATACATATTTTGTTCAATAACATTAGTTTCAATACCACAATGTAATTGCACTTTCCCCACTCCCTTCCCTGTAATTCTCATTTCCCTCTATCCTTCTATGCCTGTCTCTTTCCTTTCTCTAGTGATATTGGTACTGATCATCCCTTCATTGGCTATTAAAAAAATTAAATCCTCATGTACACCTAAAGGCTTTGCTAAAACAATTTTTTAAAAAAAAGAACCTACAGATTGGGGGAGGGGTGGCGATACGTGGCAGTAAATATTTTACAAGAGACTAATCTCTAAAATTTATACAGAATTACAATATCTATTTCCCTTTTTGACTTCTCCTAAGATGTAAAAAGCGTGTTCTCTTTGTATTGAGATTTTCCAGAGCCAAGATTATGCTTATTCACCTTTTATTACTAGCATAAAGCAAGCACCTAGCGCATACCCAGTGGCTGTGTCAAGTACGACTCCTGGCGACACTGTGAACAACAGACCTGAACCCTGTCCTATCCTGCACCATCCCCACCATCTCTGACAGGCTCAAGCCCATGGTAACAGCCACTGTGTCAAGCCACCTGGCCGAGGGTCTCCCTCTCTTTCACAGTCCCTCCACATTTAGTAGGTCCTCAAGAAAATGTACTGATTCGGTGGGCTGGCCCAGGCCCAGGCTGCTGAGTCTCCCTGGGATTGTATTTCTCATGCAAGTGCTTTTGTCTTGTCACTTTCCTAGTCCCACATTCCCTGTGGTTTCCCAGAGATGTGAAGCATCTTGCAAACTTGTAATAGTAAGAAATCTCTAGGAAACCCTGCTGGCTGGTCTTTCCCCTGCAGTAAGTCTTTTCTCCTCAAAAGATTGTATTGTAGTTGTCAGTTGCTGTCAAATTGGTGCTGACTCATGGTGACTCCATGCATGCGAAGTAGAACTGTTCCATGGGGCTTTCAAGGTGGGACGTCTCTTCTTCCAGGTGCTTCTGGGTGGGTTCAGACTTCCAGCCTTTTGGCTGGGAGTTGCTGGGAGTTGAGTGCTTAAGTGTTTGTGTCACTCAAATAAATACCTTGAAGGGCCTTACATTTTTCCTACTTTTCCTGGGTCCACATGACAGGGATTCCAGACTGATTATCCTGAGGTTGCTAGTCCAACAGCTTACAATAAATAGGCCAGTTTTTGCCAGTTTTTCCATTAAACATCTGAGGGAATTGAAACTTGAGTTAACAGGGCCTGGACACTTGCTTATCAACTGGGATTTTTTTTTCCCCTTGGTGGCTGAGTCATCCCAAGAAAAGAGACATTTATTCTGAGCCAAAAATGCCATCTCTCTGTACATTATCAATTTGAAGCACCAGGTCTCTTCTTTCTCAATAGTCTCCCCGAATACTTTTTAAATGGTCTTCTGAAAGACATTAGTGACTTGCTTGAATAAATGCCCTGAAATTTTACTGTATTGGCTGCTTTCATTGTTAAACATTTTTAAATGGAAAAAGAAAATACAAAAGTCAGAATGCGTCTGAAGAGATTTTGAGGGTATTAGGAATAAAAAGGAAGGCTTAATTCAGAAATTGTATCTGTGGGTTCCGTTTCCCCCCTCAGGGATTCCAGCTGTAGGGCTCAGTGTGTGTTAATAAGCGTCCTTTCCATACCCTGCGCAGGGAACTACAACGGCACTGATTTACCAGGAGGGCTCTGCAGGGAGAACCAGCCCTCCAACACTTTTGCCTGGAGGCGATGAGAGAAACTTTAAAGCAAAACAAAACAGAACCAAAAAACGTGAAGCACCAAATGAAATTATCTATGTTTTTATTAAAAAGGCCCCAGAGTTAAAAAGTTGGTTTTGATAAGAGAGAATAAATGAAAGAGAAAACTGCTGACATAATATTTGGGTTTCCAAACCCACTTCCACATTCTACTGTCCCTCTCAGGCTGTGCATGACTGTGGTTTCTCTAGTTACAGCAGAATCCAGAGAGAAAAGAGCCGTTAATCCTGTCTTATGCTGAAATTGGGATGTTAAAAAAAAATCACACTGACTCTTGTCCATGAATTAGTGTACATTGGCATCTTTTTAGAAACTCATGTGTATATTATTTATATACTGAGAGAAATAAGTAAGTCACAAAAGGGCAAATATTATAAAAAGCCACTATTATAAAAAGCTAAAGAAAGATTTTCACACAGAATTATTTTTGGATGGCTACCCAGGATGAGAGGAGAGGGATAGGGAAGTAAAAATTAGTGAGTAGATGATAAATACATGTTAAGATGGATAAAGGAAAAGGCAATATACAATAAGAGGATGATCAGTATAATCCTCTAAAGAAAGAGAAAACACAGTGATATAGAAGGATTAAAGGAAATCAGAATTATAGGGAGGGAACAGGAAGTTGTTATTACATTATGGGAATTGAAATTAATGTTATAAAACGGAATGTGTATAAATGGTTGAATGAGAGATTTGCTCTGTAAACCTTCACTCAAATCACAATAGAAAACAAAGATAAAAAAAGAGCGTATGATTTATTAATAACTTTGGTTTGTCCTCTTTAAAGCTATGAGAATGGAAGGAAGGGCTATGATGTCTAAGAGGTCTTTAGGTCTGGGAATTAAAGATGCTCAGTTTCTCTTTCTTCATTAACTTGAGCATCTGTCTGACATTAGCAGAAATGAGAAGTGAGGACCAGTGATGTTTGATCTAAGCAGAGGGTCCACATCCTTTCTTTCAACACCCACCAAAGCCAGAAAGCACATTTTCAAATTGGCTTTGGGTTCTTTGTTTCTTGGATAGCAAATTCTTTTGAGAATCTAATGAAAGCTTCAGGCTTTTATTGTTAACCATGGACCAAAGTTTTAAAACTCTCCATAGAAACACCTCGCTTTCTTTGTATTAAACTTTGCAACTCTGCTTTTTTCCCCCTTCAGATTGAAAAATAAAGTTGGTACACAGAAATGAATCTCATTATGTTAAGGCTGGTCTGACTGTATACGCAGTAGAACTAGACCACTCTCTAGCTCAGGGATGCTCCGATTTGGCTTGAAATAAGCTGGGATGCAACCCTCCCGGAAGTCTATTTGGCAATATCCCCAGTCTCCTAGCGGAGAATTGAGAAAGTAGCAACAATCACAGGGAGAGCACACTAGGGTTAGAAAGGAGTATCAGTGGCAATGGAGGAATCCACTGCATAGCACTGGCCATGACATCTTTGTCATCTCATTTCATTGCCTATTGCTATTGACTCAGAACTGACTCATAGCTGACTCTCCAGTGGGTTTCCAGAGGAGGAGAACGTCCATCTCTCCCCAATATGCCACTTGTGGATTTGAACTGCCAGACAGATGTCATCTTTGAGTTAGCAGTGCAGTTCCCTATGGATTATGCCACCAGGGCTTCCTAACTTTATATATGCTGTTGTTATGTGCCATCAAGTTGAGTACAACTCATAGTGACACTATGAAAAACAGATTTGAACCATGTCCTATCCTGTGACATCCTCACACTTCGTGACACATCAGAGCCCACTGCTGTACTATGTCATTATGTCAACCCACCTGGTTCTCATCTGCTGTCCCCCTAACCTTTCCAAGCATGATGCTCTTCTCCAAGGAATATGTGAGATAAAGTTTCACCACCCTTGTAAGCAAGGAGCACTCTGGTTGCATCTTCTCTAAGATATATCTATTTGTTCTTTTGGCCGTCCATGGGATGGATATTCAGGACTCATCACTAACACCACAGTTCAAAGGCATCAATTCTTCTATCATCCTTATTCTTTATCCTGATCTCACCATCATAGCAAATGGTAGTAAATATCATGGCCTGAATCAGGTGTACCTTAGTCTTCAAACTAACATCACTGTTCCTCAATACTTTGGAGAGGTCCCTAACTGCAGACTTTCCCAGGGCAATATGTCTCCTGATCTCCTGACTGCTCGTAGTCAGTGTACTGATTGTTGATCCAAGTAAGATGAAGTAATTGGCAATTTCTATCTTTTCTCCAACTATCATAATATCGCTTATGGGTTCAGTGGTGAGAATTTTTGTTTTCTTGATGTTGAGATGCAATACATAGTGAAGGCTACAATCTTTGACTTTCAATAGCAAGTGCTTCAAGTCCTCCTCACTTTCAGAAAGCAAGGTTGTGTCACATGCATAATGAAGGTTATTCATGAGCTGTCCTCCAATTCTGATGCCATAGTATTCAGAGTCCAGCTTCTTGAATAATACGGTGTGTATATAGATTGAATTCATATGGAGAAAGTATACAAATCTGATGCACACCTTTCTTAATTTTAAATTATGTGGTGTTCCTTTCCTCTGTTCATACTATAGCTTCTTTGTCATAGGTTTCACATAAGCTCAATCAAGTGTTCTGAGATTCCAATTCTTCTCAATGTTGTTATGATCCACACTCTCAAATGCCTTTGCACAGTCAATAAAAAAACAGATAGACAGTCTTCTGGTATTCTTTGCTTTCAGCCACGATTCATCTGACATTAGCAATGTTATTCCTGGTGCCATGGCCTCCTCTATCTGCAGATTAAACTTCTGGCAGTTCTATATTGTTGTTGTTATATACCATTGCATCAGAACAGGCTCATAGCTGACTGACCCTCCAATGGGTTTCCTCAGTTAGTAAATAACATGAGAGGAGACTGCCCATATTTCTCTTGGGAAGCAGCTGGTGGATTTGAACCCCATGCCTCTGGGTTGGCAGAACAACTTCTTACCACTAGGGCACCAGAGCCCTCTAGACATACACACACCCACATTTGTTGTACATGAGAGAAGATCTTCCTTTCACAGAAAAACTGGTAAATTTGAGCCATGTAGTTTTGCACTGGCAGCAAAATTCTCTATCACTAAGCCACCAGCGCTCCCTGTATACATATATATAAATTACAGTCTTGGGTCTATATACTAAGAAATACTATAGAAGAGAATGGTTCTCTTCTCTGAAGTTCTTTATCTGTCATGTTTTTCAAATAACATAAAAGGTTTTTTAGGCCTTTAGTTTAGTGTCACAAGCACAGGAATAGAGAAAGCACCCGTCCGTTCACAGAATCAAAACCAACAGGGAACGTTGAAGGGGAATGAAGATCATGACCCGTGAGTCATCAAGAGTTGTATCTACAGCTAAGAAGGAATTAAATGTCTGAATTACAATGATGCTCCACATAATTTCCTTTTGGAAAAAGCCCTCTGTCATATTAATACTGTTGTCGGAGCACAGAAACAGCTAATGCGCTACACACACATGCACACACAGGAGCAGAAGAAAAAACAACAATAGAACAACCTTGGTAGGAACTGAATGTCTGTAAAAACAACTCAGAGAAAGGTAGTGATAAAAAGGCAGGCCATGTGAGAAATAATGATGGTTTTGACAAACACAAAGAAGCCTCTTAAACATGTCATTGGTCACTTAGTAGCCTTTTTTTCTGGGACAAGGTGTCCCTTTCCTGCTGAATTTGTTGAAGACTTTTATATCCATGTACTTGAGAGGTTTAGTGTTGACAGAAGAGAAGAGTCTTTATGATTTGGTGAAGGAAGAGCTATCAACCATTACTAGTGACAATAAGCTTAGAATGCAGTAATTGTGAACAGTAATCCCTTTTAAGGCTGTGGAGTACTTTCATCTCTATCTGGCAACCAATTTTCTTTTCCATTTAGTGTAGAGTTATCCTTGCTGTTGACTTTCTTTGAAAAAAGAACCCAGAGCCTTCTATGTCTCAAATCTGAGCCACAATGTGTATGTGAGTGTACGTGCAATTTATTCCAAACTGAAATTATATCTATGATACACAGTTGCATAGGGCAGGGCAATTTTGCAAGGTTAATGGTTTTGAGCTTAGACAGGCTCCATAACTCAGCCTGGGGCAACTACGTCTTAATTTGTCAAAGTTTCTGTTATTTTAACAAAGGCTATTCGGTGTCACTTGATATCTCTTGGCCTGGCCAAACATCAGCAAAATTGAAATCCTTTTCTTCTCCCGCATCTCCTCTTTCACTACTTCTCTCTGTATTTCCTGTCGCCTTTTTGTTCTTAAGTTGTTTCAAGTCATCTCACAAAAGATTTATGTGATAAAGGCTAATTTTATCCCACTGTATATTCTGGGGTTTGGGAGGAGAGTGATGGTTCAGTGGTTGAATTCTTGCCTTCTATGCAGGAGACCTGGGTTCAATTCCCAAATAATGTGTTTCAAGCCTCGGCACCACCAATTATGTCTACCAGAGCGGACTGCATGTTCTTATGATGTTAACTAGGTTTCAATGAAGTTTCCAGGCAGATTAAGAAGAAAGGTCTTCTAGTCTATTGACAAAAATAAACCACAAAACTCAGTTTATCTCAACCTGTGATCCACAACTGATCATAGAGTTGCCACAGAGCTGGGTGGCATTTCTACCCACTGTACCTGGTGGTGCGGTGAGTATCGGCAACTTTAGGAGCTCTAGTGGTGTAGTCCATAGAGAGTTGTGCAGATAACCCAAAGGCGGCGCTTCTCTGGTGGTTCGAATCCACTAGTGGCTCCTTGGGAGAAAGATGGACAATCTCTCTCACATAGCTCCAAAGTGGCCTTCAGTGAGTTGCTCATGGCAAACGAAAGTCACAGTAGTTCAAATCAAGTTGAATAGAACATGTAAAATATGGCTTTTGTTTCAGTGAAAAATACTAACCCTTTGTCCCTTCCTAAAACAAACTGGCTTACTGATAAGAAGCTGTGCTGCCAACTCAGGTACACGGTTTGACTCCACTAGCTGCTCTGTGGGAGAAAGTGGGAAAGTATCTCCCTGTGTGATTTACAGCCTCTGAAAAGCTGCTGTAGGGTCAGCTAGGAGTTGACTCTGACTTGACTGCAACGAGTTAGATTGAGCTGAACAACATAGACCAAGAACTCAAGGAAACTCAAAGTCATAAGGGCGCTGTTTGAGGCACCAGGACAGAGGGTGATGGGGCAGATTTTGGTATGTGGATGCTGCTGAGCCCTTTGTTCCAGTTAGAGGCATAACAGAAAACAAAATAACCGGAAGTCTCAGACACCCCAGAATTATCATCCTAACAGGTGGAAAGAAATAAAAATCAAATTAGCTAACAAATATATCATTTTAGATAGTGATAACTGCAAAGAAGAAAATAAAGCATGGTGATGAGATGGAGTGTTGGGTTTGGTGAGGCATTTTAGATAAGGGGTTCAGGGACAGTGTCTCTGAAAAGCTGCCATTTGACCTTAGAGCTGAATACTGAAAGAAGGAGCCAGCATGTGTGGATGTGCATAGAGAACATGCTAGAAAAATGCCCAGAAGCAGGAAGGGACTTAACATATCCCATGAAAGAATACAGAAAGGCCACAGAGGAAAGATCAACAAAGGAAGAGAGAACTCAGAGAGGTAGGTGGAGATTTTGCTACCCAGGACAAAAGTTGGGGATTCCCCCCCCCCTTATTAGAGATAGAAGTCACTGGGAAGTTGGCTTAGAGCTCCAACTACCACAGCAGGTGCTTTAAAAGAAAAAAAAATCCTTTTCTCACAGTGGAGGAGGTTAGAAGTCCAAATAGGGGTTACAGTCATGTCAGTTCATTTCTTTTCTTATCAGTATTGTTGTTGTTAATATATGCTGTCTAGTCAACTATGACTAATAGTGACCCTACGAAGAATGGCTCTGAAATTTGCCCTTTTCTGAGCCAACACACCAACTTAATTGCCATTTAGTTGGAACTGACTCATAGTGGATCCTCAGTGGATTTTAAGAGTCTGTGAATTTCATGGGAGGAGACTGCTCATTTTTCTCACACAGAGCAGCAGATGGATATGAACCATAGACTTTGGGTTGGCAGTGTAACTCCTTATCCACCCGGCTATCAGAACTACTTTAACCTGTAGCAAGAGCCTGACAAGGTACCATCATAATCTGATTTTTATTATAAACAAATAAATTCAATAACAATGTGTAGAATAGATTGTTGAAGAGTAATGGTTCAACTTTACAGAGATTTTAATAATAATCCAGATGAGTGTGGCTTGTGTTAGGCTGGTAGCAGAGGAGGCCGTGCATTAGAGGAGGACAGTATAGCCTATAGATGCAGAGACAGCAGCAGTACCTGCATTTGTTGGCTACTAGGAACAAGGGAAAGGAGAAATTAAATAGGAGTCCATGGTTTTGCAAGCAGATAAGTGTGTTGTTTAGTTCAATGGAAAGACTGATGGGCCGAGAGTTGAAGGGATGGGAAGAGGTGAGAGCTCTCCTTCAGACCTGTTAAATCTGAGATGCTTTTGGCCATGCTGGAAGCCCTGCTGGTACAACATTAAAGGCCTTGCTACAAAGGTTGCAGCTGGCATTCACCCAGTTCTGCTGATGAAAGGCCTGGAGATCTACTTCCCTAAAGATTATGGCCAAGATAACACTTTGGCCAATCCTAATCAGCTTCCTTATGTTGTTGTTGCTGCTGCTTTTAACATGCTGTTGAGACGAGTACAACTCATAGTGACCCTATGAACAACAGATATGAACCGAGTTCTATCTTGTGTCATCCTCATCATCTCTGGCATACTTGAGCCCATAGCTGCCATCACTGTGTGAATCCGTCTTGCAGAGAGTCTTACTCTCCTTCTCTGACCCTCCATCTTTCAAAGCATGATGTACTTTTCTTTCAAGGAATGATCCCTCTTAACAATATGCCCAAAGCATGGGAGAGGAATCTTCGCCATCCTTGCCTCAATGAAGCATTATGGCTGCACTTTCCGCAAAACATACCAGTTTGGGGGGTTTTTTTGGCAGTCCATGGGATGTTCAGCACTTTTCTCCAATACCACGGCTTAAAGACATCCCTTCAGTCATCTTTATTTATTGAGAAAAAAACCAACTGATAGCACCTAACAACAATACTAGACATATGGACAGAGGAGCCAGGAAGGCAGAAGGATAGGATCACCTGAGCTCACCAAGGTCTGAAAACATCCATTGGAAATCAATTCTTATTGACTGTCTTTAAAGCCACAGATGTGATGAGGCTCAGTATCAAGTCAGAAATGGGCAGAAGATTAGTCAGTGAAGTGAGAAAAAAAAAAAACCAGGAAGCTGGAGAAGTCACATCAGATGGCCAGGAACAAGGATTTGTTAAAAATCAACCATTTGGTCTCTCCTGTAACTGTCTTGTCTGGTGAAAAGACTGAAAGGCAGGGAGCAAAAGCTGAAAGAAAAAGTCCTTCTCTCACCTAGCACCTTTCTTTATACACTCAAACCCTATTCCTCATGGTTGCAAATATCAACCATACTTTTGTGCAATAAAAGAAAATGAGCTTAAAAAAATTCAACTTGCTGCCAAAAATGTAAATATTCCCATTTCCCTTTTTTTGTCTCTAGTCACAGATTTCTGTCAGAGCAATGATTAAAATGCAGAGCTGCTAATTAAAAGGTTGGTAGTTTGAACCCACCAGCCTCTTTGTCAGAGAGATGTGGCAATTTGCTTCTGTAACACTAAAACAATTGTCATGTAATTTCTACATATAGGAAGCCTTTAGGACAAAGCAGAAGTGCCCAGAGGGTTTCCAAGGCTGTAAATCTTTATGGACACTAACTACCTCGCCTTTTTCCTTCAGAGCAGTTGGTGGACTCTATTGCCATCCTTTTGGTTAATAGCCACATTCTTTACCCATTACACAGCCTTCAAAACCCCGTGGGGTTGTTCTGCTCTGTTACAGGGGGTTGCTATGGGTTAGAATTAATTGAATGGCACACAACAACAGCCACAAGTGTCAGGGAGCCAACAGCATGGACAACTTATCTATGAAACCAAGTGCTACAGTGCTTATTATAAATCTAGGAGAAAAAAAAGAGCAAGTGGTGGAGGTGGGGGAGAGTCCTAAAATGTTCAAAGTATTTTGTTAACATGACTAACCACACAATATGCATGATGATGATACAATTCCACTTCCTCCTTTTGCAGATGAGAAAATCATGACACAAAAGAGTGAAGTCTTGCTCAAAATCACAGCAGGTCCTTGCATGCCAGCTACACACTCTGCCACATCAGGGCTCATGCAGGAGCAGTAGGCTAAATGCTGTGAAAGGTTGGTGGTGTGAATGCACCAGATGAGGCCATCTGCTCCCACAGAGATTTAGTCTCAGAAGTCCTGCAGGGTAGTTGCATTCTGCCCATTGGGGTTACTACTAGTCAGGAAGGACTAGCTGGAGATGGATTTAGTTTGGTTCCTGCTCTATCTCTGGTGATCTTTTATTTCTGTATTGAGGGCTGGGGATGTCTCATTCAGAGGTGTTTCAGATCCTTTCTCAGTTTTAGGCTCTTAGGAGTAGAAGTTGTGCCTTGGACAATACGCCCATCCTAGAGCAATGGAAATATCCGCCCAAAGAGCAGCTGGGACTCAGGGCATTTCCTACTAACCGAGTCAAGACAGGCTGTCTCTGCAGATCAGAATTTGTCAAAGCTCATTTCAAAGGCTATTATTAAATGTCCTGATGTTTTTGTAACCAAATAAGTGCATTATGAGCAGGACATTTTTTCCTGCAGCTCTCTGCTACATCCTGGATCTGTTCTGGAAAGTGGACGGAAAGCACTGGGGATTCTGGTAACAACAGTATCAGCTTATATGTGCTACAGGGCAGTGTGTTACCTCATTTGATCCTCCAAGAACTTTTCCCAGGGATAGATCTGACGTCTGTGAGGTGTGATGACTTGGTCAAGAACACAGAACTACTAACTAGATCCCAGGAGTGATATTTCTCCATCACATCACTTTTCTCTAGGACTGATATCCCAGATGTGTGTTATTATTGTAATTCATAAAGTGATTTCTGTATTTAGTTGGCTGAGGTGGTTTGAACTCATGAAGGAGAAAAGAATTAGATAATATAAAAATAATCATAAGCAATATAAAAACAAGAGTTCATTCTTTAGTCATTACTATATGTGACAGATTCAGCTACTTTTCTAACCAAGGCGACTCATCCACAGTTATGACTCATCTGTCAGTGGAGGTTTGTGTGTCTTGATGCAGAGCAGGCTAGAGTGAGCCT
The DNA here is from genome assembly GCF_000299155.1 of Elephantulus edwardii. Lineage (NCBI taxonomy): Eukaryota > Metazoa > Chordata > Mammalia > Macroscelidea > Macroscelididae > Elephantulus > Elephantulus edwardii. The sequence goes on along the minus strand of NW_006399932.1, from coordinate 4,943,674 downwards.
GTCAGATGAAGACTAGGGAAAAAAGACCTGGCGATCTACTCTGGAGAATGAGCCAGTTGAAACTCTGTGTATCAAAAATGTCCGATCTGGCTCAGGACCAAGCAGGGTTTAGTCCCATTTCTTTGTGTATGGGATTGCCAGACAGAAGGCTGCTTACAATCATACAAAACATCAAGTAATATGCCAAGAGCAGCCTGTAACATCTCATTATTTAACACAAATATGATCAGCATTACCCAAAAGTAACTTGCCTATGGTCACACAGCTAACTTACAGCAGAAGAGTCACAAACTAAGGAAGTTGTGGGACAGATTTATGTGCTAATCCAACACATCTTGTTTCTTTGTCCATGGCGCCATTAGGCTAAAATCACAGAAGTGCCCACATCATCTTCCTTGGATTCCCCTCTTTAATTTTCACCTTCACATGATGACTGGCAACTGAGCTACCAAAGTCCCACCAGAATCTGAGAAGTATTTGAGAAGGAGGAAAAGGCTGAGAGTATCTTTCTTCTTCTCTGAGGCTCTGAAAAACTGTGAGAAGCCAGTTGAAGCTAGTAAGAGCTAAGACTGATCCAGGGCACCAAAAAATATGTTTACACTAAAGCAAGTCCTAAGAGAACCTGAGTTTTCTGAAAAGAGGTCACAGAAAACATGCAATATATTTATAAATTGGGAGTGTCTAAATTCATTTTGTAATATATGTTCAGTATATAACCAATCTTGAACATACACGTCATAATAGACTACTTAGAAAATGTAATTATAACTTTCTCCAAAGCATGGGACAATAGACTTGAGATACAAACATGTGTAGAGTTATGCATTTCAAGTACTGGTAAATTTTTTTGTTGTTTTGACTTAAACTGACTTTTAGGGAATGCTGAGAGAGTCATGGAAGGAAAAATTTTGAACAAGTTTCTTACATATCCTATGTAATTTCATATGACACAAAGAGTTAACTGTTGGACTACTAACCCAAAAGTTGATGGTTCAAACTCAGAGACACCTCAAAAGAGGGGGGGGGGAAGGCATAATTATTTGCTTCAGAAAATCACAACCTTGAAAACCCTGTGGAATGTAGGATCACAGAACTGATTTATAGTGACTGGCTTAGGGTTTTTGCTTTGCTTTGGTTTGATTTTTCTTCTTTGTATGCCTTGAAAAGAACTGATGCATTTGAATTATGATATTGGCAGAGAATATTAAATATACTACTGTTGTTTTTATGTGCCATCAAGTTGCCTGAGACCCATAGCGACCCTATGTACAGCAGCTCTGAAACCTGCCCTGTCCTGAGCCAATAGTCTCACTGATTCCAACACACCTACCCCCATTCCCCCAGTTACTGTATCTTTCTATCTTATCCAAGGTCTTCCTCTCCTGAGCTGTCCCTCCACCCTTCCAAGCATGATGGCCCATAGGCTATTAAAAGATGGAAAAATCTGTCCTGGAAGATACATCCCAAAGTTTCTTAGAAGCAAGATGGCAAGACTTTGTCTCATGTAATTTGGAAACATTATCAGGCATAACCAGTCCCTGGAGAAGGACATCACAAGCCACCTTGGATGGTCAGAAAAAAAAAAAATACCCTCCATGAGCTAAATTGACAGAGTAGCTGAGATAATGAGTTCACACACAGCAAGGATAGTGAGGATGAGACAGGACAGGATGGATTTAATTTGGTTTTATTTTTATGTAGAACTGCTATTAATTGACACTGAACCAAAGACACCTAACAACAGCTCTCTCTATATAAGGAGGCTAAATGGTCCATGTGGTTTGTGATTCGTTGCTAGGGTAAAGGTTAGGAAGAAGGGCCTGGCCATCTGATCCCATATACTCAAACTAAGTCATTGGTATCAAATTCATTCCAATGCATCACAACCCTAAAGGATAGAGCAAAACTGCTCTATGGAGTTTTCGAGGCTATAAACCTGGATTGAAGTAGACTGCAAGATCTTTCTATTACGGAGTGACTGGTGTTTTTGACCTGCCAATTACAGCCAAGAAAATCCTATAGATCAGCTCTGCTCTGTAATGCATGGAGTCATCACAATCAGAGGTCAACCTAATGCCAACACTAATCAACAACAATGATCTCTTTGCGTACAAATACTATGGATGTAAAGTTTAGTTTGGGATAAAATTTTAGATAGTTTGAATAAAGCTTTACTATCTCTTCTTCTTGTTGTTAAGTGCCATAGAGTCGTAGATGACCCATAGCGACCCTATGAATGAAAGTCTTGAACATAAAACTTTCCTCTTTTCTACAAGTTCATAGAATTTCCAGAGTCAAGTTTTTTTTTTTTTTAAGTGAATGCCATTCCTGCTTCTAAGCCTGTTTTATTTGGAAGATCCACAAAAACTAGAATCCAATCAGTTCACACCCTGTTGTGTGCAAAGCCACACCCTAGTCTGAACCCCAAACCAGAAAACACACCTCTGCAGAATCTGGTCGTTCCCCTCATCTAGTTGTTGTTGTTGTTGACTGCAATTGAGTCAAGAGCACAACTCATTGTGACCCTATGAACAAAAGGCCTCAAGCCCCTCTACAACTATCGACATTTATCAAAGTTCATAGAGTTTCCAGAAACATAGAAAACAATATTTTGAGACAAAAAGGCAGCAGTCCATAGAATGTCAAATTCAGGGAATTTGTCTTCATAGAGAGATGTTTGTCTAATGAAACCCAGAAAGAAGCAGTACTCATTCAGAGAAATGTCACATTCACTGATGCTTTCCTGAAGTCCTGGTGGCGTAGTGGTAAGGAGCTACGCTGCAATCCCAAAGGCCTGCGGTTAGAATTCACCATCTACTCTGCAGGAAAACGATGTGCATCTTTTCCCTTGTGGTTTACTGCTTCTGAAAACCCACTGAAGAGTCAGCTATGGGTCGGTTCTGACTTGATGGTACACGACAAACAACAACAACTGTGTACTAGATGTTCTGTGTGACTCAAAGATGAGCCAGAGATTACCAGTTCTTTCAAAACCAACAACCAACCACAACCCCTTAAGTGTAACTAAGCCATTTTTAATTATGTGCCAGATAGTCTTGGAAATGTGATACTTTCATGTGCGGCAGAGCCTTCAGAATGATGTTGAAAAGGATGGGGGAAAACTGGTGCAGCTAGAAGCCAAGACCAAGGTAGCTGGGCTCGAGCTCTGATGTGCTGGCACAGCTGTGCCGGAGCCGATGAGGGCTTCACGCTGAGGGCTGTAGCCTCAGGGCCAGACACAGAGGCAAGCAGGCCCTGGGAGCAGGTGAAATTACAGAAACAAAGATTCTTGACACAGGAAACAGACATCCAGAGCTTACAGCAAAGCAACAAATGCTTTACTTCTGTTCCATGAGGTTGGCTTGTAGCCACAGTTGCAAAAGCCACCCCATCTGTCTCCCTGGTGCCCCTGCTCTGGGACTGGTGTTAGAAAGAGGGTGATTGGTTTTTTATTACATGTTTTCCCACCCCTTGTTGTTGTAGTTTTGATTTTTACTTAAAAAAAAATTTCCAATTCTCAGGAATTGCACAGATAATACAGATAATACAGTCTTCCCATAGATATTATCACCGAGCCTCTCTTAATATTAGCATCATATATAGCTGAACTGAGAATTTAACAAGGTACTTTGAACGTATTGTCAGGAGAGGCCAGTTCTTGGGAAAGGACAGGATGTTGGAAAAAGTAGAGAGTCTCTGAAAGAGAGAAAGACCCTCACCACGAAGGACTGACACAATGACCCTAGAGATGGACTTGAGCATGATGGAGATTGGGAGAACAGCCCAAAATAGGGGAGTTTTAAGCTGCTGAGTCATACTTGATATGACAGCAGCTAACAACAACAATCTTACTAATCAAACTACAGATCTTATTTGGAGTTCACCACTTTTCTTGCTAAATTATTTCTTTCCTGTTTCAGGAGATGATGTATAATGAGTTTTTAAAAATGTTATTCCTTGCTCGAAAGCAAGCTCTCGATGGCTAACCAAAGTAAATGCTCTTTAGTTATTTAGGCACATTCTATATTTTGAGTCATTTGACACTATTCTCCCAATGTGTACATGTAAAGTTTGGCTACAGTCAAACTTGACATGTTTGTAATCTTCAATACAATCTGCTATTCCCTGCATCCATAATTTGGTTCTGCTTCTCCCTGTATTGGAAGCAGCCACCACATTTCACCCTACTTTTTCTTTAAAATTCACATCAAAAATTTTCTACTTTAAGAAAGTGTTTCTGGCTCTTCATTCAGAAGTGTTCTTTTCCTACCTAGGAATCCCTGGTGTGCAGTACTGTATTTTCTTATGTTGCATGCAGGGAAAGAAAGGTATCACAGGTTGGGGCAGCAGAGGAGGAATATGATGAAATGGCAGGATCTGGGCAGCTGAAGGACAACAAGAGGGCCCTGGTCTCAGGTAAGTCCCTGCATATGGGCATCACAGGAAACTTGAAAACAAACCTCACACTCTTGCCCACTTACAAGATTTAAATCTTATTAATACAAATATTATAAAAAGCTGATTATTTCTACCTATAGTATTACATTACTTCATATGGTATAAAAATCTGTTTTTACTCAATTTTTTGTTAAGAGAAAAATCTTGTAAACTTTTAAAAAATATCTTTTTCTCTCTTACTACATTGGCAATTATAATAAATAATTTTGAGGGGTAGCAATATGTTAGTGGAAAACATATGGAGCACTGACTACTGAACTACTTTGTAGTTTTATAAGTCTATAACCATATTTGCATAAATAAGATACCATTTTGTATCACCCTATAATAGAGAGAACTCTGCTTATATAGTCTGTAGGTACCTGCACTGCCTACTCAAAGGTGGAGCCCTCACTGGTGGTTCAAACCTACCAGTAGCTCAATGGAATAAAAGATGCTCAATAATGTATACTGCACTGAAACAGAGGAGGAAGAAAACTGTTTAAAAAAGATATATGACTAGGTATTTCTGTCATCACAGGAGTCTAGAGCGAGGGCTACATGGTGGAGGGGACCTGGGGGAGGGTTTGTAAAACAATGAAAGAATCCTTTC
>NW_006399932.1:4936231-4937541 GCF_000299155.1 Elephantulus edwardii | reverse complement strand
AAAAGCAAAAGAAAAACTCTTTCATTGGTATACAATCCCCCCACACCCTTCCACCCTCACACTAAGTATACTCTACTCTGCAACCTTCATTCCAAACTCTTATGATAATCATCATGCTCTAAAATATATTACGTTTAAACTGTTCTCTCCTTCATTGGCTTCAATGCAGTATACATAATTTATCCATATTTTCTCAGTCTTACCCCACCTTGATGTCAGCCTCATTCTACAACAGTGGCACCATACAGTCCTTTCGTGACTGTAAAATATTATTATCAATTTTAATGAAAGTTTACAGAGACTTTGGATTTCCATTCATTCCTTGTTGCACTTTTCTCCTTGCCCAACCTCCCCCGCTCCAGTTCATTCTTCTCTTTGAAAAATTAAAAAAAAAACCCCACACAAAAAACTTTCATTGTTATACAATCCCTCCCCCCAAGTCCACTCCACTATGCAGCCTTTGTTCTAATAATACCTAATCATATATCACTTTTAAACAGTTCTCTCCCTCATCTGTTTCAATGCAGAATACAAGAGCCATCCTTTTCTTGGTGATGTTCAATCCCATTGTTACAGTCACGGTATCTATCAATACATCCATTTTCACTGATCCCTCCACCTTTTCCAGCATGATGTCCTTGTCCTCCTGACAACATGTCCAAAGTATTTAGACCTAGAAAGGGGAAATGTATGACTATTTTACGTATTCTCTCAGCAATGTGTTCTGAAACAGGAAGTTACTAGATTTAAAGGGACACCACCTGATGATGGTAGATTGTTTTATGAGAAAGTTGGATTTTTATATGTGACTATGCAATACTCAAGGCTGAGAAAATTATATGAGAAGACATGTGGTCAACTTAATGTGAGAAAAAGGCAGACAACCTTCATTATCTTGTATAATGTTTTTCTAGTAAAAGTTAAGAACAATTGGTCAATAAGAACAGGATATTTTACCCCTTTCAACTTTTTTTTTTTTAAAGTCCAGTGGATTCTTCAGGGGAAAACAGACTCATATTCTAATTTGATGTTCACTAAACAGGCTATTGTTTTTGTTTCTATACTTAGCCATTTTGGGGAGAAAGACTAGATATGATTTCAAAGAACTGCTATATGAGTTAATGCTTATTTGCAAACTTAAGAAATATTTTCAGGTTTACAAATAAGCAGAACAAGTTCTTTTCTAGAATTGGACACAGCAACACTGAACTGTAATAGGGAAAAGCTTTTTAAAAAATTATTTTCTAGAAAGGAAATCCAAAATCTCTGTAAATGTTCATCAAAATTATTTAAAAAATTATTTTCTTTTT
>NW_006399932.1:4905242-4934241 GCF_000299155.1 Elephantulus edwardii | reverse complement strand
ATCTTCTAAGACTCAAATCCCTATGCACATCCAAAAACTTCTCCAGAAGGGTAAAAAGGGAAGCCACTGACTGGGAAAAAGTATTCGGTAATAACATATCGGATAAGGGACTTATATCCAGAATTTATGAAATACTTGAGCACCACAAAAAATTATTTTCTATTCTTTCACTTCTTTCTAATTTTTCACATCATCTAATGAGAGTTACTTCTAGAACAATTCCAATCCCAAGGAAAATATTTGGACAGATTTCAACACATATTTTGTCTAACAACAATATAAACAGCCCAAGCACATCTCACTGAAGAAAAGGAATATACTCACAGGTACCCTTTGGAAGTAGGAATGGCATCCACTTCCGAAAAAACATGCCTCTAGAAACTCTATGAACTTTGAGAAACATTAGTTATCGAAAGGTCTTTTGTTCATAGAGTTGCTATGAGTTGTGCTTGACTCGATGGCCAATCAACACCACCCCCACCCTTAAATACCACCAAATGATTTTTCTTTGACTCCAAGAACATTAAAGAATGTTATGTTTAAGAATATGAATACTCTCACACACTGGAAACAGCAACTTCTATGGTAGTTCTTAGGAGCATTTTAATTTTAACAGTAGAAATCTGGATGACAGCACTTCAAGCAGCTCTGAGTGGAGGGCAACAAGAACACTCTCACCCAATGAAACTGGACCTCTGAGGACACTGTCATTACAGAGCAGTGGAACTGAAAGACAGTGACAGTTGTCATCTGATCACTCACTGATGTGCTGTGTTCTGGATTTGTGTACAGCAGGCAGGTTACGAGCCAGATGGGACTGTCTATACAATCCCAGGAACACCAGTTCGGTTTTTTACTTTCGACAACAATGCAGATCTCTAAAATCTTGCCTGCAGTAACCCATTCAATCCGAACAAAATTTGTGACAATCAAGTCCCAAGAATATGAAATAATTAGGGGAAGCTTGGAATTTGTAGAAGCTGTAGAAAAGGGTTTAGATAACTTTTCTCCTTATTTCCCTGTTCGGCTCTCCCTGTTTCTGCCATTTGGCCTCCCTTGCTGTTTCAGATTGGACTTCCTTCCTCTATGCCTCAAATATGTATTGTAATTGTTATCGTTATACATATAGTCCAAGTGGGAATGGCAGGAGCAGTTGATGGACACTCTCCTGCAGAGTGTCTCCTAATGAAAGGTGTGGCCTGGACACAGAAACAAGCACAAAACAGGGGAAGACATGACACGTAAAGGTCATCAAGGAATGAAGGAATCCAGGGGCAACAGAAATAAAAACCAGACAAAGATCCCCAGAACCAGCAGACAGAGTCTTCTGATGTGAGTCTTTTCAGTTATGGGAAGGTATCCTGGTAGCACAGTGGGTTAAGTGCTTGGCTATAAACGGAAAGGCCAGGGAGATGATGCGTAAGTTTATGCCTACAAGAGTTACAACCTTGAAACGCCTATGAGGCAGTTCTGCTCTATGCGACCAGGTGGCTACGAATCAGACAATGGGGTTTTGGTTCTGAGCTATGAAAAGATACATTTCTGTTCTTTAAGCCACCCATTTGTGGTGTTTATGTTACAAAAGCACGAGCAAATGAAAACATCTTTTTGTTATATTTCATTTTTTTATGAATTAGTTTTGTAAGCCGCTAGACGTTGGCCTGGTTTACAGCAAGGTGCACCTGCATGTGCAAAGGACCCGTTAACACTGGGAAAGGAAAGTGATTTGAGACTGACTTGAAAGCAGGGAACTACCCACTGAATCATCGCCGACACCTCCAGCATTCCCGTGGAAGTCTCCCCTAAGAACACGGACCTAGCCCAACCCTGCTCAATTTATGAGAGCTTAGCCCAAGGTGGTATGGCTGCCAGCCATATTACTCATTGGGGATATTGAGTCATGTACACTCACAAGGGGTGGGCAAAGAATATTAAATATCTTGAAGGCGTTTTGTAGCTTGAATGATGCCACTGAGCCTCCGAAGGATGGAGCTCAACTTCTGGTTCTACTGTGACACACAAGTTTAAATCTTCCCAACATACGTTTCTTGTTTAGTATCCAAATGTATAAATTCATATATTTCTAAATCAGAATGCCTGCTATACTTTGAGAGATACAAGTGACAAAACCCAGCAAAATGCTCATTATTTTGCTGTTTCCTCTTAGAAAGTTCAGGCTGTTTGATCCACCGTGGGAATTACTTTCATATGGAATTTTGGTGTGTAGATTAAAGGTATAAGCCACACTCTTGAACATTCTCCTTGTGCTCCCATTGTTGTAGTTGGCTGCCATCATGTTGACTGTGACTCAGAGTGACCCTCTGAAGAACAGATCAGATCTCTGCCCTGTCTTGTACCATCCTCCTGATACACGGAATGCTCGAGCCCGTTTTGACAGTCACTGTGCTAACCCATCTCGTTAAGGTCTTCTTCTCTTGCTAACCCCTCCACCTTTCCCAGTAAGAGATCTCATTGAAGGACAGGTCCCCTTGAAAATGTGCCCAAAGTAAGTGAGACAAAATTTTACCATAATTGCATTTCCTTCCTGATAGACTTGTTTGTTCTTTGGTCAGCCTGTGGGCTGTTCAATACTCCAGCACCACAATTCAAAGATCTTCCTTATTCATTTGTCCAATCTTCAGATGCATAGGAAGTAACTGAAAATACCATGGATTGGATTAGGGGTACTGTGTGTGTGTGTGTGTGTGTGTGTGTGTGTGTGTTAGTGTTTTAATTCTACTTGTACTCAGAAGTTAGAACAGGTCCATAATATGGTGTGTGACTATCTACCAAACACTTCTACCTTGCTTTCCACGCAGGCTGATCACAATCTTTGAAAAACGGCATTGCAAGGGGGAAATAAATTCATTCTCTCAACTACTATTTATTGAGGCTCAGAGGTTTAAGCCATTTTTACCTCCACATCCTTCTTCAAATCTCCCTTTCCTACTCCCTCCAAAAAAAACTTTTTAAAAAATGTAACTTGCTCGTTTCTCCCCCTTCTTTATACAACTCCCAAATAAATTCTTTTAAGTTTCACTTGAACTGGGGCATTTGGTAAGTTGATAGCTATAGCATGCTCACAGCTGTGGGAAAACTGACATAAAAAATAACCAGCTCAGAAAAACTTCTCATACACAGCATCTTTGAGTTTTTATGTTTTATTAGCAATTTGGACTCATTACACTTTGGGGGAGGAAGGAAGGAGGTAGATGTTTCTGCAAGTCGTTTCTTTAATGTATTAAGCAGAGTTTTCCAATCAGGTTTAATGTAACTGTTCAGGCCTCTTAGCTGGGCTCCAGGAGATCCAGACATGCTGACCACCAGCCCATGCTCCCCCAAACCTCACTCTCCTACACCCTGCCCCCCTTTCCTTTGCTGAAATGCATTACCCAGCAGCAGAGTGCAGCTCACAGATATTTCATAGAGTTTCCATAGGAAAATGAGATAACTTTCTTATCTGAACCTTCTCAACCCAGGACGCTCTCTGATCTTTCCCAGCTTTCATCTTCTTAGTCTTTTGGGGACAGGCAAAATTACTGCTTGGCTCGAGGCTAACACACTTTAGTTTTGCGTTATGACAACCAGAAGGTCTGGTAGTAGTTAATAACGTGAGCTAGAGACTTCTTTGACACTATACTTGAGCCTGTCTTTATTTCAGAACCTCCATTCTTCAAGCATGTTCTAAGACTTCTCGGGAGAATGTTGTTTCTAAAACTCCATTTGTGCTGCTCGCTCAAAGGTGGTTGCTCCCTCATGGGTTGAGTTTATCGGCGGCTCCATAAGACAAAGATGGACAATCTCCTCCCGTGGAATTGCTGATCTCCCGAAAACCCACTGGATGATTTCCAGCTCTGAGTTGGAGTCAACTATGAGTTGGTTCAACAGTGAGGGTGTGAAGTTCTTTGTTTTTTTAAAATTTTGATTATCAGTTGCCCTTTATAGTATAAGTCCTCATTTCCTCCCTCCTCAGCCAATACCATCCAACAGGTTCTCAAGGGCTCATCTATTTTGTGGTAGAAAAGCATGAATAGAAATTAGAAGTATTCTGTTCCTAATCTTTTAGGACTTTGAGTGAATTTTTGGAATATAAAGGCAAACGGCATGCTGAAATAGTTTTCTGCGGCAAACATCAAGGAAATAATAATGATCACATTCAAGAAAACATTAAATACATATCTATTATGTCTTCAAACGTAATAGCTATTATTTTCTTAAGAGCACAGAAACGACTATGTGAAAATGGTGGTCACCACAGTTGTCAGAAAAATGAAACAGGAAAGGTCATTCACTTAAACCCACAATCCTGGATGGAAGAAAAGAGTGAAGAGTCAGAGGAAGAACAACTAGGAACTGTTTTCCTTTTTCTACACTGCATGTTCAAAATCAGGGAGGGTGTATGCCAGGGATGTATCCTGTCTCTACTACACCTTTTCAATCTAAATGCAGAACAGATCATCTGGAAGGCTGGGCCCTATGTGAAGGAATGTGGCATCAGGTTTGGAGGAAGACTCACTCATCAACAACCTATGTTATATAGATGACACAACCCTGCTTGCTGGAACTGAGGAAGACCTGAAGTGCTTGCTGCAGAAGGTCAAGGACTGCAGCCTTAAATATGGATTGAAGTGCAACATCAAGAAAACAAACATTCTCACCACTGAGCCAATTGGCAGCATTATTATAGATGGTGAAGAGACTGAGATTGTTAACAGCTTTAGTTTGTTTAGCTTACAATTAGTGCTTACAATTAGCACTCTTGGTCCAGGAGCTGGGAAATCCAAAGACAAATTGCACTTGGAAAATCGGCTGTCAGGGATCTCTCCAGTACTGAAGAGTAATGACATCAGTCTGGAGACTAAGGTGCGCATGATCCAGGCCACAGTCTTCACAATTGCTTGCTATGTGTTAGAGAGCTGGACAATGACTAGAGATGACAGAAAGAATTGATGCCTTTGAGGTCTGGAGCTGGAGAAGAGTGTTGAACATATTACTCAGAACAAACAGGTTCATCCTAGAAATGCTGAAACCAGGCTGCTCCTTGGAGGTAAGGATTCTGAGGCTTCATCTAACATACTTTGGGCATGATGCAAGGAGGGACCAGTCTTTGGAGAGGGACATCATGCTTGAAAGTGTGGAGAGACAGAGAAAGAGAAGTAGACCATCAATGAGATGGATTGATTCAGTGATAGGGTAATTAGGGTAGATGTGTCAAAGACAGTAAAGTTAGCACAAGATAGAGCAGGTTTCAGGACTACTGTACATAGGGTCGCTATGAGTTGCAAGAGACCAGACAGCACAAAACAAAACCAGAAAATACTGCTTTAAGTGTTATAAGAAATTGAAGGATGCTCTAATGGCCTAGTGGGTAAGGAGTAAGGCTGCCTACCAAAAGACAGGCAGTTTGAATCCACCAGCTGCTGTGTGGGAGCAAGATGGGCAATCTTTCCCCATGCTTTTTGCAGCCTCTGAAAACCTCTGGTTTGAATCAATATGAGTTAGTTTCAACCCGATGGCACATAACAATAATAAAGGAATGAAGACAGGGAGGATTTATAATATGAAATGTTAGTCTTGAAGGACTGAATCAACTTGGTTGACTCTGCTTTGGGACACACGTATGTGAACTCCATCTCTGCCAACAAAGTAATTGGTTCATCTTGGTTTTCATGGTTAAGTTGAGCACTCACAGAGGAAGTACATAAAAGGATCTCTCTCTTATTGCGGTCAAGTTGTACCTGACTGGACCTTCCAGTAGGTTTTCAAAGAGTGAAAACTGCAGGGAGGAGACTGTTCATCTTTCTCCCATGGAATAGCTGGTGGCAGTGCAACTTCTTTCCATCAGGCTACCAGAGCTCCCTCAATAGAAGGTAACTAAGCAGAAAAGCCCTGTGATGGGCTCCTGAAACAATAGGACTCTTATTTGAGGCCTGGGGACCAGCAGGATCAATCAGCTTCACCTGAGAACTTACTAGAAATGCAGTATCTGGGGTCCTGCCCTAGAACTAGTAAAACAGAATCTAGTGGGTAGAGCATGAGTCACCTTGAGGGACAAGTAGTCTCTGAGTTATGAGGGAATTCAGTTATTAAAGCTTTTTTAAAAAAAATGAACAGAAATTGATCCTCACAATTTAAGAGAATTCAAGATGTTATCTCTAGAATAAATCAGTATTTTTGTTTACTCTGGGATAGGGCTTTGTCTCTTCAGCTCCTTGTCCTAGGTTGTTTTTTGGTGTATTTTCTTTTCTACTGGCTTATTTAGTAAATGAAAATACATTTTTTTCAAGAACGAATTTTCAATTTCCCTCATCCCCCCACCCAACAAATTGTACAACCCCATGATTAATCCTCCTTCTCTTGTTCATCCTCATCCCTCTGCTTCCAACCTCTCCCAACCCTTAAAACTATTTTTAAGGAAAACTTTTATTGAAGTTGTAACAGAGAGTTTTAGTTTGTAACTTCATAGAAATGTTTCTCTTATAGTGTACCTTTCTATGTATAAAACATTAAATACTTTAACATACACTAAAATATCCCTAACATAATAATACCATTATAATGGTAATATTTTGATGTTCATTAAAAAAATGGTGCCATTTTGTTACTAGGAGTCATAGTAGGTACCTCAAGTGTTTCATCTACTAGGTTTTATATGGACTGGTTTATAACAATTTACTGCACATAAATCAGACATTCAGAACCTGAGATTGCTTCTAATTGCCTTCCAAGTACTTCTGCATGCTAAATTTGAAAAGCAATGCAAACTCCCACAAAGAGAATTTAGCCTGCACTTAGGAAGAAACAGTCAAGGCCACATTTAGTAAAACAGCAGTAAGACTAAAGCATAAAAAAGAACACAAGGTAAAGTACGGGAGAACACATTTTCTTTATCAACAAGCAAGAGAAGACAGTAAAATAAGTAACATAAGTATATAGCAAAGAATATGAGATCAATAAATTCCTAGGGGAAAACAAGCCCTTGAAATAGAGAACAGTATAAAATCACCGTATAAGGGGAGGTTTTTGGTTTCCAATCCCTTTATCTAGAAATGAAAAATGGGTCTATTTGGAAGACAGAAAAATAGTATCTCAGACCAGAGACTTTGGTACTATCCTGCCTTAGATTACTTGTAGCTTCACATGCAAGGGGGAGAGGGGGAAGTATGTCCTTCCAAATATATCATTTCCATGATACAGACTCATATAGGAGATGAATGTCAGTGTTGGAAAAATGTTTAATTCCACATACACTTCATCCACAGTAGGCAACAGGTATTAAACAACAACTCTGGTAAGTAAGTGACATGGACAGATAATAACCAAGTCACAAACCATATGTTTCCATTTCTCTTATCCCACTTCAGAGAAACGAAACCATGCAGGACAGAAGGCTCCCAATTAGCGTCTTCATACATCTCCCAGCAAAGTTACAGGTCAGCTCATCAGGGTGTCTCAACAGAACTCGTGTGTGTGTGTGTGTGTGTGTGTGTGTGTGTGTGTGTGTGTGTGTAGGGGAGGGAGGGCTGGGTGGGACTTGCCATCTGTAGGTAAGTGCTTAAATCAAACTTTGGAGAGAGAGACGACAAGTCAGCTTTATGGTTTGGCCCCCAAAGGCTTAGTGTGGGCTGCAAAAATCAACAGCTCTGAGCTGCACAGGTTTCAGTGGGCCAAGTTTAACCACTGCCATTTCCTGCCTAGGCAAGGGAGCAAGGAGTGCGCACTTAACCCAGCTTGCTGGAAACTCCAAGAGGCAGCCTCAAGTACTGAGCTGTGGGGAAGCCACCTGGTGGGGTCACTTTCCTACCCTTAAAGCTTAACAAGTACTGATGAGTTCTCAGACTCAGAAGATCCAGGTCCGTCAAATATCTAGTATGAGCTATTTTAGGTTTGCCCTCCACTTTGAAATCAAGGTTGGTGGTAAGCCATTTCAGCTCACAAACAGGAGTTTTCTTGCACTTGCTCCCTCTGGTCTCCTCTGATAATATTCTCTGGATTATCAGGGACTCAGGGCAGCTGGAAGAGCAGTATATTTTTCTGCTGTTCTCTTAAGGGCAACCAACTGCTCCCCAGGGTCTCACATGCACGGATCGCACATGAAATGCACTAATAGGAAACGGATCTAAACAAAGAAGTGTGTTTCCCTGTTACATGATGTTTCTGCCCGAGTACAGCATGTCAGTTTCCTTCACAGCTGGCCTGTGTGCCTATTGTTATAGGAAAAACAGTTGTCATTTGTAATATTTGCAATTTATCTCTTGCTTTTCATACAAATCCTTATCTTCCCATTAAAAATAATGTATTAAGATCCCAAACTTGTTGTTGGGTCAGAACATTGATTCAAGAAACGCTGGGCATCCAGCAAGTGTGATATATAAAAGTCACAGTTACAATATAACAAATGCTTTGGGAGCCTAGTGGGATGTGGAACAGGAAAAGCCAACGGAAGTGGAGGTAGGAGAGGAAGGGGAAGAAAGTAATAAAAGAAGGCTTCACTTTGACCTGGGTTTTAGAGAATGGAGAGAAAAAATACCAGAAGCAGGACGTGGGATCTCTGGGTAAAAGTCCTATTTTCTCATCTTCTTTCCCGCTCCCTGAGTTCAGCATATAGCAAAACCTCAGAAAGGATTTAATGAAAGGGTATTGAAAGGCATTCAAACTGAAAAAAAAAAAGCTTTGAAGAAGATATAAAATTGCCTAAGTAGTTGGCAATGAGTAAGATTGACTGAAGAAGACTTAATGTCTCCAAATTGTGCTGTTGGGGAAGAATATTAAATATATATATATATATATCTCATAGACTGGTAAAAACCAAACTAATCTGTGTTGGAGGGAGTGGAGCCAGGGTGCTCTGCAGAGAGGCAAGGATGGTGAAATTGTGTCTCATACTTTGAGCTTGTTGTCCCTCTAGACCCTCAGAGCTCATAATTTATTAGAGATATCAAAATCTATGGTTGTTGTCGGGTACTGACAAGTCAGAACTGACCCATAGCTGACCCTCATGCAGACTTTCAGAGACAGTAAACTGCAAGGTAGGAGACTGTCCATCTTTTTCCTGTGAAGAAGCTAGTGGATTTGAACTATGTACCTTTGGGTTGGCATCACAACTCCTTACCCCTAAGCCACCAAGAGATCTCTATCAAAACACATACTGAAATGGAATTAAACATAATCTAATTCTTAATGGAACATGAATTTCATGAATGTTTAAATTAGAAGTCAGTGTAACAACTAAACATATTTACAAAATATGTTTTAAATGATGTATGTAAAATAATGCTTATTTATATATCTTGAGTTTTCAACTCCATCCGTGCAAGGATATCATGAGGATTAACAAGAAAATGCTGGTCAAGGGATTTGGATTCTCCACATGCAAGATATATCTGGCTACAGAATGGTGGTATACTACTCTGAAAGAAGAAGCCTACAGTGCTTGCTGAAAAGGATTTAGGAAGATAAATAGCCTCTAAAGTCCTCACCAGCTGGAAAAGTTACTTTTACTTTACACACATACACACACACACACACGCATACAAACGCTCTTTTTTACTTGTGGGGGAAAATACACACACACACACACACACACACACACACTCACACAAATGGAGCTCTGGTGGCCTAGTGGCAAGAAGCTGTGCTGCAATCCCAAAGGCGTATGGTTTGAGGCCATCAGCTGCTCCACTGGGTAAGAAAGGGCAATCTCCTCCCGTGCCTCTGAAAACTTGCTAGAGAGTCAGTGATGGGTCTGTTCTGACTTGATGGTACATAACAACAACACCATATACATAAAGGAGCTCTGGTGGTCTAATGGTAAGGAGCTGCACTGCCAATCTAAAGGCACATGGTTTGAACCCATCAGCTGCTCCATGAGAGAAAGATGGGCAATCTCCTCCTGTGTGGTTTACCACCTCTGAAAACCTGCTGGAGGGTCAGTAATGCTACGTGTTCATTCCAACTCAACAGTACATAACAAACAAATACACACATACATACATAAGGAGTTCTGACAACTTAGTGATAAGGCATCGGGCTGCCAATCCAAAGGTGGTTTGAATTCGCCAGATGCTCTGTGGGAGAAAGATAGGCAATATCCTCTCATGCAATTTACTGCCTCTGAAAAGCCACTGGAGGTTCAATATCGATTGGTTCCAACTCAAGGGTATATAACAATACAACAAACAAATAAAACACACACACACACACACACACACATCTGGAGCTGTGAAGGAGTTGTACTGCCAACCCAAAGGCAGGTGGTTTGAATTTAGCAGCTGCTCTGTGGCAGAAAGTCGGCCAATCTTCTCCCAAGTGATTAATAGTCTCTGAAAACCCATGGAGAGTCAGCTCTGAGTTCGTTCCAATTCAACAGTACATAACAATAAATAAATATAAATAAAATATGTATATGTGTGTATATACATATACATCTACATCTGTTATCCCAACATTTTTTTTAATTTTATTTTATTATTTTTGTGTGCGTGTACCGTCAAATCAGATCTGACTGGTACAGGAGGAGATTGTCCCTCCTTCCCCGGCAGAGCATCTGGTGGATTCGAACCATGCACCTCTGGTATCCCAACATTTTTACATTCAAAAGATATACATATATGGGTGTGTGTGTGTGTGTGTGTGTGTGTGTGTGTGTGTGTGTATACAGATAAATATATGTACAAGCACACATATACATATATATTGTTGTTGTGTACTGTCAGATCAGAACCGGCCCATCGCTGACCCTCTGGCAGGTTTTCTGAGGCAGTTAATCACACGGAGGAGATTTCCCCTTCCTCTCCTGCAGAGCAGCTGGTGGCCTCGAACCATGTGCCTTCAGGGCTGCAGCACAGCTTCTTGCCACTAGGCCATCGTAAATATAAAAATACCTACCATTCTAACATTTTGACATGCACAATTCAGGAATGTTAGTTACATTAATCATGTATGTTACCCCTGTTGAAGGTTGGCTTACCTCTTTTGCCTAAAATATCTCACACGCTATCAAGCATTTAACTCTGAACTCCATCCCTGTCTCCTAAGTGACACAGGAACCCACTGCAGCTGCTGCTGAGGGGGACTTCCCAGTTACTAACTCGCCTTCAGAGGCTCCACACATGCATGCCTAATAGACAGGAAAAACTTCATCTGCCCAGGAACTTACCGAGCGCCTTGTTTAGCACTGATTCTTTCCCCCATGTGTGCAAGGAAGGGATCAGCAGGTCGCGTTCTGAGGCAGACAATAAAATTCAATGCTCATGCTCGATTTAGGGATCCCTCAACCTGCAGACTTGATGTCAATTATGGCGCATCAACCATATTATCGTGAAACGATTAAGATCCACCAACTGGCAGGGCTATTGAGAAAGGGTTCATTTATTGCAATAGTCCATAGCCTAATGCCTTGCTTTCCAACAACAGAAGGCTGCTGTCTCTGCCCACGTTTTTCTCCAGTTGCGCACCAGCTGTCAGCCCTTTCCTTAACCCCCTCCCCAAACTGGAGACTCAACATGGCCTTGACATCACCCCTTGCTTTAATCAGCTCAGAGTTTGAGAAAGCCAGGCTGCATCCTCCTGGGAACGTCAGGAACTGCTGGTGGGCCGCTCGGCCAGACCTCAGCGGGCTGGGCTGTCTGGTTGATAGTATCTCTCACGTTTCTGTGCGCAGGAGTGCAGGCATGCTTTGTGCTCCAATGCCTGTTCCCTGGTGCAGCTGCAAGCGCTGACTTCGGCAGTCAAGATAACTGGGGCATGTACAGAACAGAAAACTCGTGCCTGGGCCATCTCCATTAAGTATCCCTAAGTGAAACCCCGTATAAAAGTCAATCTAACAAAAATGAAACTCCACATAAAAGTCTATCTAGCAAAAAAGGCCTTTAAAACAAAACAAGCACTCCAAGAAATCAGTGCATCGCAGAGGGGGATAGAAGCTATTGTTTGGTCGTAACTGTTTCTTTCTGATTTCATAAAACCGTCAAGTTGGCCATCAAATGAATTTTACTCTCAGACTTTAGAACTTTTACTCTTATCATCTGGAAAACAAAAGTCTGAGGCATGCATGGGAGAAACGGCTCCTAAAAGCAATTAAAAACCTATTCTACCATTTGTCCAGAGACATAATTATCCCTGTTGTGCAAACTGTGTTCCACCCTATCAGTGCATTTATTTATATTGTTTGCTCTGCATTAAGGAGGACAAAGGCGTGGAGTGAACGATGCTCATGGTCACAAACTTAATCTTTACACAAGGGTAATCAAAGATAGGGTGTGACATGCCTGCTCAGTGAACAGACCAGAAATGGAAGCGGCAGGCAGTGCATCCTTTAGTTCAATCAGTGCTCTTTTTTGGCAACAAAGAGATTGACACACACAATAAAGCAATGAAAACATCCTTCAGAATATTTCCATAAATGAGTTTATAACTGTGGTCTAACGAGCCATCTCTATCCTACACACACACACATCATCTATCTAAGCAGCTGCTTAGGATAGTTGATTGGTTCCACTTCTTTACAAAGGAGACACAGCGACTAGATTGGAAAGCTAGGGAGCAATGTTTTTCCTTGAAGTATAGGCCAAGGGATGAAGGGCGGGTGAGTAGCAGAATTGCAGAGACAAAGCAGGACAACACAGCTCTAATCCACTAGAGACAGTTGTCAAAACAGGCTCTGCTCTGGTCTCTGAATTCCCCCTGGCCTGATAGGTTGCATTTAGAAATCAACAATCCCCTTTGTAATGTCAAACTGGTCATCTAGTTCTCCAATAAAAAGTGCAGGTTTATTTTTGTTTATTTGTTTTAAAACAACTACATTCACTATGTACTTAAGACCTTTTTTAGTGGGTAACCATGCTTATTGATGGGATGGTACCTTACAGAAAGGAGATGTTTTCAGAAAGGATTTCGGGTCTTGAGGATTACAGCTGCATGAAAAAATATTCCACGCCTCTCATCATTCAAAATGTACTCTAAAAGCCGTTTCTCCTTTACTTTACTTTTCTTCTCTCCACAATATTCTCAGGTCTTGTCCTATGAGTTGGCTCCCCAGAAAAAGTTTTCTAAAAAGTTCCTTTGTAGTAAAGCACAAGGTAAAAAAACTGGTTTGTTAAATAAAATAAAGGAAGAATGCATTGCAAATAATGCACTCTGAAATACAATGCCAATTATATCTCTGAAAACAGGATGAGTGAGTGTATCGTTATAAAGGGTTTCCCTAAAGTAATTTTCAACTGAGCTAACTATGAAAAGATAAGTGAGCATTTGCCACAGTCCAATTTTTGTCCACAGACTTTATTAGCACTTTGTTTTGAGTGGCCAGTGCATGGAGGGGCACAAAGAACCAAACCTAACTCATGGTCTTGGAGTCTGTCCCAAATCAAGGGGATCTCAATGAGAGGAAAGGGCAGATCTTTCACCTGAAGAGTGACTGCTGGATTTGAACCACTAAACTTTCAGACCACCAGAGAAGCACAGATGGGTTTAATTTTAGACAAGACAAAAATATCACAATGCATTTTCTTTTTAATAGGTGGTGGTGGTGGTTGCTATGTGCCATTGAATCACTTGTGACTCATAGTGACCCTGTGTACAAGAGCCCTAAATGCCGTTCTATCCTGTGCCAACCTTGCTATCTCAAACGCTCTCATCCCACCACTGCAGTCACAGAATCAATCCATCTCATTGAAGGTCTTCCTCTCATGCGCCGTCCCTCCACTCTCCCAAACATGATGTCCCTCTCCAAGGACCACCTCCTTGCAACATGCCCAAAGTATGTCAGACGAAGCTTTAGAATCCTTGACTCCAAGGAGCATTCTGGCTTCACCGTCTCCAAGACAAACCTGTTTGTTCTCTCAGCAGTCCATGGTATATTCAATACTCTTCTTCAGCACCACAGCTCAAAGGCATCAATTCTCTTTCTGTCATCCCTATTCACTGTCCAACTCTGCGAAGACTACAGCCTGGATCAGGTGTACCTTATTCTCCAGCCTGACGTCGTTGCTCTTCAGCACTCTTGAGAGGTCCCTCACAGCCAACTTTCCCAGTGCAATTCATCTCCTGATTCCTGGCTGCTGTTACCAAGAGTGTTGACTGTGGAACCAAGTACACTAAAACTGTTAACTATCTCAATCTCTTCACCATTCATACTGATGCTGCCAGTTGGCCCAGTGGTGAGAATCTTTGTTTTCTTGATGTTGAGCTTCAATCCATACTGAAGAATGCAGTCCTTGACCTTCTGCAGCTAGCGCTTCAGGTCCTCTTCCGTTTCAGAAAGCAGGGTTGTGTCATCCACATAATACAGGTTGTTGATGACTCTTCCACCAATCCTGAAGCCACATTCCTCCTCGTACAGCCCAGCGTCTCAGATGTGTTCTGCATTCAGATTGAAAAGGTACGGAGACAAAATACACCCCTGATGGACCCCCTTCTTGATATAGAACCATGTAGTGTCTCCTTGCTCTGTTCTGACGACTGCCTCTTGGTTTTAATAGGTAGCCATGTTATTCAATAAGGCTCAAATTTTCTACATTTAAAACTATTTTAGAAGGCTTTTATGGAGATTATTAAGCCTGGTCAGTGGACTGAAGATATTTGTTGTTGTTATTAAATGCAGTCGAGATGACTAGAACGCCTAATGACCCTATGAACAACAGATGGGAATCTTGCCCTGATCTACATCATCCTCACAATCTCTGATATTCTCAAGTTCATTGTTACAGTTACTGTGTCAATTAATCTTGTTGAGGGTCTTCCTCTGAGCTTTCCAAATTGTTCTGTTATGTAAATCAAAGATACACACCTTGCATTCACTCCCTTTTACCTATTTGCAAATACGACACCGTAATGAAAGGTAATGGTCCTCTGTTGTGCAAACAATTTCTGCTCAGCTCTAATAAAAAGGCTCAAACTGAAGATAGCAGTAACAACCCAAAGGAAAGGAGTATTGGTCTGTTTCTATATGGAATTACAGTCAAGGAAATCTCACAGTGTCTATTCTACTCCGCAGTAGCACCTGGGGTCAACCCTGAGGTAGAGCGGATGGGACAGCAACGAGCTGGGACTATTTCTTCAATGACTTGCCTAAGTCAGGATCGACAGAAATCTTATTTTCGTTTTAAAAAATGGTATAATTTTTTTCAGACTGGCAAAATATTTTGGAAGTAATACAATAAAATCTAGGAACCTAGTACTTAGATGAAACAAAATGTTATAAAATAGGATTGAATTTTCACCTGTAACAACAGGCCCCCAGATGCGAGCGTCTTCTCCAGCCGTGGCATTCATCCATCCTGAATGTAGTCATTACATTCCTATGCCTGCCTTTAGACACAGCATACATATATGTGAGCTTGGAACCTCTCAATTCTCGGTTATCGATGGCAATGCAAGGCTAAGGGAGATACAGTAAGTCTAAAAATACAGTAAGCCTTTAGTATGAAGGAATACTGCC
This sequence comes from Elephantulus edwardii, assembly GCF_000299155.1. NCBI lineage: Eukaryota > Metazoa > Chordata > Mammalia > Macroscelidea > Macroscelididae > Elephantulus > Elephantulus edwardii. Next base: position 4,918,802 of record NW_006399932.1, on the reverse strand, counting down.
AGATGTCACCCCACATCTCCAAACCATTTGGAACTTAATCACAAGTGGCTTCAATCTACAACTTAGATAAAATAATACAGCAATGGTAAATGAATTATCCAGGGCTCCATGACAACTCAGTAGCAAAAGACAAAGCAAAACTCAGTGTCTCTCTCTCATCTCTCATTACTGTTGAGTGGAAACAACTCACAACAAGAGCCCCAGCCCAGGCCCAAGATCAGCCTGTGAGGCTGTGGTGCTCTTCAGATTCATAATATATTTATAAATGCTCCACAATATGTAATAAATCATTACGTATTGATTTAAACAGTGCCATTTGCAACCCTCAAAGCGCTTTACTGTATTACACACTTCGAGGAATCCAATCACTTCACCAGCCATTGACAAGCAAAAGCAGCTCAGTTAGAAGGCCTGGCCTTTAGACAGGTATCAGCAAAATGCCACAGAAAGCTGAGAACTCCAACAGGGAACTGAGCATCATGACTCCTTAAGGCAGCAAGCCTTGGCTAATTGTTGAGGGAATGCATGCCCTGGGCCATCTGAGATTATGAACTGGGTAGAGACAGAATCTTATTTGTATAAATCAATGTTTTCATTAGAGGGTTGTTGTGCCTGCGACTTCACAGGTGGAATATGTACTGGCTACAGGAAATGAGTGGCCACCTTAAACAAGGCAGTTGTTTGTGAGCTGTCCTGGGCTGAGTCTCACTCCTGGCAACCTTACACACAGAGAGGAAACACTGTGAAGTTCTACACCTTCTTCTGCCTTAAGCAACAGCCCCAGGCCACTTCATCATTAGTCCTTTACCTCCAAAAGAAATTCAAATTATCAGAGCTTAAAATTTTAAAATTCATTCTGAAGACAATGGTTTAACTGAAACGTTTCCTGAATGTATTTCTTCTTTATATTTAGGAGTCTTGCAAGTAGGTTATTAAATTGTTAGTAATCTAAAGTAGGTGGTTTGTCAGAGTGCTGATACCTTCAGAAATCAACAAAGGTTACAAATTGGGATTCCCTCCTCCCCCCCCTTCAGAGAGTTGGTTTACCGGCACACCGGTGCTTCTATGCCTTCTTTGTGTAGTGCAGCTTATATTTGAACCTCGTTTTATGAGATTCTTATGGCTCTTTTGAATAGTCTGTGGGTACATTTAGGGTCCTTGGGTAACCTAGCTTTTTACTGACATGAAAGTTGGGAGTTCAAACCCACCCAGGGACACAATGGAAGAAAGGCCTGATGATTGGCTTCCCTAAATATTACAGCCTAGAAGGCCCTTTAGAGCATTCCTACTCTATCAGAGGTGGTCTCTGTGAATTGGAATTGAATCAATGGCAAGAAGTTTGGATTTATGTTTTAGTTATGGATACATACATGCATCGTTCTTATGAAAAAGACATCCTTGTATCTACCAGGTGAACAATGTGAGGTGAAGGTCTATCATGTTCTCCTGAATGAAAAGGAAACTCACGCTTTCCTAAAGTGTGGCACAGGCCAGAGTTATCATGGGAACAGCTGCTCCCAAAGAAATAAATGCATAAGGAATGCTCGTACACACGTTCAGTCAGGCTCAAGAAAACACAACCTACTTTCAGTCTGGAAATCTGAAAGGGCATGTCTATTCACACACTGTGAAATTACAGAATTACCTCTGTTTCTAAAAAAATCACTGACACTTTAAAATCAGATCACCCCTTAGTGCCTCAGGGGTGGGAGGGGGGAGGGGGAAGAACAAATTCAAATATGTTGAGCGACTGTACCCAGTTCTACTTTTCAAGTGGAAACTATATAATTTACAAATGACTCTTACGGAATAAAAGTTGTTTTATGGCGATGCCTTCACATCTTTTGATTAAAAGGAATATTTTCTCTTGTATATTAAAATTTTACATGGAAATTATCCAGGGCACTCTCTCCAAATCCCTGCCAAATCACACACAATGAGTGACTTATTTTCCTGGTTTCACTTTGTCTGGAGATACAGAGTTCAACGTTATAGTGTATTTCACTGGGAAAGATTTTCAGGCACAGAAGACACGAGATTAGAGTTGGAATATTAATCACCAAGTTTTTCATTTTTTTAGCATGTGCACCAATAGTCTTTCATTCTGTCAGATCTGAGTATCAGCCTACCATTAACTCGTGTATTTATGGCAGCCAATCATACCAATCCGACCATCTTGTAAGCAACAGGCATCCAAACCCACTTCATTTCCAGGTAGGTATGTAAGGAACACTATTATGTAGTAATAGTTTATTGAGCTTCAACTTTGTGCACAAGGCATCTTGAATGCATTCTCTCTAACTCTCACATATTATGACAAAATTTTAAAAAAAATTTTACTCCTCTTTATAATACAGGAAAACAAAGGTTCAAATACAGCAAAAGGACCACCCAGAAATTATAAGAGACAAAATCTAGATCTGTTCTAGCTAGTTTCTTTTCACTATATCCACCTATCTAAATAGTATGCTATCTTAATGATATTCTTCCACTTAAACATGTGAGATGCCATGAGTAATACTGAGAGTGAAAACTATCAATTAAAGATGCCATTTATACAAAACAACTGAGTTATCATTTAACCGTAGCAACAATAGCAAAGTTTGACAGGACAACAAACAACAAATGTTGGCAAAGTTGTGGAGAGACTGGAACTCTTATTCATTGCTTGTGGGAATGTAAAATGGTACAGCCACTATGGAACACTGTTTGGAGGTTTCTCATAAAGTTGAAAATAGATGTACCATTTGACCCAGCAATTCTACTACTGAGAATATATCCCAAAGAAACCAGAAACATGACTCTGACAGATGTATGCACATTCATGTTTAGTGCTGCATTATTCACAGTAGTAAAGAGATGGAAGCAACCAATATGTCTAACAACAAACAAATGGATAGAAAACCTATGGTACATTCACACAATGGAATATTATACAGCATTGAAAAACGACCTCAGAAAGCAATATTCAACATGAGGGAGCCTGGAAGATATTATGCTGAGTGAAATATATCAGTCACAAAAGGACAAATACTATAAAACACTGCTTATATAAAATAGGATAGATGGGGGTGGGGTGGGCAGAGAATAATGGGAAAAGAGTGGATAGATAATAAACACTGCAGTAGAACAGATGAGGAAAAGAACTGTCTAAAAGGAATATATGATTAGGTATTATATATGATAACAATCAGAACAAGGGGTGCATTGCTGAGTGTGCAGGAGGGTGGGGGATGGGAGGAAGGAAAGAAAATATGCAACTAAAAAAGGAAACAATATAAATTTTAGTAAGTTAACTGAAGGAGGGAAAAGGGAAGGGAGGGAGGAAAATGTGTACCAGTAAATGAACGAAAATTCTACTTTTCTGTAAACTTTCATTAAAATCACAATAAAGTTTTAAAAATGTTATTTATAAAAATGAATATAAATATTATATAAAGTTAAATATGTTGTTGTTGTTGTTATGTGCCGTCGAGTCGTCTGCGACTCATAGCGACCCTATGTACAACAGCCCTAAGCTCCGCTCTGTCCTGTGCCAATCGCACTGTCTCTGACACTCCCATCCCAATTATCCCAGTCACTGAATCAATCCACCTCATAGAGGGCCTTCCTCTCCTGCGCCGTCCCTCCACCCTCCCAAGCATGATGTCCCTCTCTAAGGACCGGTCTCTCCTCACAACATGTCCAAAGTTAGACGGAGCCTCAGAATCCTTGCCTCCAAGGGCCACCCGGTTTAACCCTCTCCAGGACAAATCTGTTTGTTTTCCTAGCAGTCCATGGTATTCTCAATACTCTTCTCCAGCACCGCAGCTCAAAGGCATCAATTCTCCTTCTATCCTCCTTGGTCATTGTCCAACTCTCTGATGCATAACAGGTGATTGCGAAGACCATGGCCTGTATCAGACGCACCTTAGTCTCCAGAGAGACACCACTGGTCTTCAGCACTTTGCGTCGGGGTCAGGGGGAAAGTTAAATATAGTTATTGATAATTCCAACTACAATTTTATTTCTTCTGTGTATGAAAAATTATCTACATAATTAATATGCATTCTGAAAATACGTCCTGTTATAAGACCTGGCATATGCTAAAGCCATGTCTCTCTGAAGGCTTGAATAAACCATTAGCTTTGATGAAGAAAGCTGGGCAATCTCTTCCTGTGCCTTTTACAGTCTAGGAAACCAAGTGGAGAGTCAATTACGAGTCAGTTCCAACTCAATGGCAATGGGTTTGAGGTTTTGTTTATTTTAGTTTATTCTTGGAAATAAGAAGTTATCCCATAAAATGTATAACGTGGTTATCTTCATCAATGTACATAATAATATCAGTATTTTTTACTTTGAACCACAATACACAGTGGATTAGGTATTATCCTCTTTCACAAATGATGAAACTACATAAAGTCCAAGAAGGTAGAAAATACCAGTGCCAGAGTCAGTTCTTAAAATTCCCACCCATACTTTCAATAATATGTCCCCTAGTAAACCATGCAAAACTGTAATGCTATAGAAGACAGAAAGAATGGCCGCACATATAAAAGAACAGAATTCCATGTCAAATGTAAGGAGCAGCGTTAATGATGGAAAAACCACCTTGAGTGGAAAACTTTGAGGAAAGGAAGCTATATACACTTCAGTCTGGAACATGCTGTTAGCGAGTGCCTGATAGGTAAAAGAACAGAAAAACTAGAAACAAACCCAGAAAGTCCAAGAAGTCTTTCTAAACCTTGTTTCCAGATTTTTAGGGTTTATACTATATGTTGCTACACATGAGCCTCTCCAACATAGATGTGACACCTGACGGGGACACTTTATCACGTGTGTTTACGGAGAACACTTTCCTCCCCATTCTTCCCTTTTCTAAGAATGCTGGGGCTGTGTTTTGCACTGTTTTCTGTATATAGTCTCTATCACATTCTGTAAAGACCCCAACATTTTTTGGGTTTTTTTTCTTAAACTGGCTTCCAGTCACTACTTAAAATTTTCAATAAAATTTACCTGGCACAGGCTAAAGCATGTTTGTTAAGAGATCTGTTTGTTTTAGCTGTTAATTTGCCAGGAGGTGGATATCTGAATTTCCCACTAACTGTTAAAAAAAAGTAAAAAAAAAAACAACCCAAGACCATGTTATCCAGCAATGAACTGTCTTTGTATTCTCATTTTTCTTTCACACCACTGCCTACTGAAGAATGCTGCCACTCTTAAAATTAACCTATAAAAAGGGCTTTGTTCCCAGAACTCCTGGCATTCTACTTTTCTAGTTGACAGACTCCTGCCATCTTCATGTGAGCCAAGAAAACATATCAGAAACCTTTAGTCCAATATGCCAATATCCAGTGTTCAAAGATGGTTAAAATTTCCATTTTATTTTTTTATCTCTCCAAAAGATATTTCTATTTGAGCTCTAAAGAGCTGTTACCAAATATTTTTTGGGAAGCAATTGGTGAGACTCCATCTATGTTAATAAGAATTACGTGTTCTTGAGATTGCTGATTGATTTTGTATTATTTAATAAAATTGCCTTCTGATTATTTGTTTTCCACTAACCTTAACACTAATTTCCTTTGGGGCAGTGGCTGGTTAAACGCACTGGACTAATTCTCGGGAGCTTGGTGTTTTGATGTGTGAGCATTCCAGCTGAAGGATTTGAGACGATCTGAATTTACGTGATTAAAACTGCTTGGCTGTGGCCTAGCAGAAGCAATCAGTTCAGGCAACTAAATGTTGTGGAAATGGAAATGGCCACACAATTGATTTCAACAAGGCAATCAATACTTCTTCTGAAGACAGCAAAAGAGAGCCTTCAGCTGGGCCACAGCTCCATTCAGTGGCTGTAAGTAGGTAAAATTTACAAATAATATGTAGACTCAAACGACTATGCTCAAAAGACTATGAGTGTGTATGAAAAATCCAAATTGGCACCTAGCACAGAGGAGATATTTAATAAACTTTGTTGTTGTTCTGTGCAGTCAAGTCACTTGTGACTCAGGGACCCGATGTACAACAGCTCTGAACCTTGCACTATCCTGAGCCAACCTTCTTGTCGCTGACACATCCAGTCACTGAACCCTCCCTCTACCTTCCCAAGAATAATGTCGATCTCCAAGGACTGGTGTCTCCTTGAAACATGCCCAAAGTATGTCAGACAAAGCCTCAGAACTCTTGCCTCCAAGGAGCAGCCTGGTTTTACCCTCTCCAGGATGAACCTGTCTGTTCTCTTAGCAGTCCATGGTATAGTCAATACTCTTCTCCAGCACCATTGCTGAAAAGCATCATTCTCCTTCTGCCATCCCTAGTCATTGTCCAGCTTTCTAATCCATAGCATGTAATTGTCAAAACCATGGCCTGGACCAGGCGCACCTTAGTCTCCAGACTGACATCGTTGTTCTTCAGTAGTCTGGAGAGGTCCCTGACAGCTGACTTTCCCAATGCAATTCGTCTCTTGATTTCCTTAATGCTGGTACAAAGAGAGTTGATTGTGGAGCCAAGCAAATTAAAGATGTTAACAATCTCAATCCCTTCACTGTCTATCATGATGCCGCCAATCAGGCCCGAGGTGAGAATCTTTGTTTTCTTGATGTTGAGCTTCAATCCATATTGAAATCTGCAGTTCTTGACCTTCTGCAGCAAGGGCTTCAGGTCCTCCTCAGTTTCAGCAAGCAGGGTTGTGTCATCTGCATAATGTAAGTTGTTCATGTGTCTTCCTCCAAACCTGATGCCACATTCCTTCAAATAGAGTTCAGCCTCCCAGATGATCTGTTCCACATATAGGTTGAAAATTAAAGGAGATAGGACACATCCCTGGCATATACCCTTACTGATTTTAAATCATGCAGTGTTTCCTTGCTCTGTTCTGATGACTGTCTCCTGAGTTAGCCACAGTTTGTTGTGATCCACACAGTCAAATGCCTTTGCATAGTCAATGAAACACAAATAGATATTCCTCTGGTACTCTGCTTTGAACCAAGGTCCATCTAACATTAGCTATAATAGCCCTAGTGCCACAACTACTTCTAAACCCAGCTTGTATTTCTGGCAGTTCTCTGTTGATGTGCTGTTCCAGTCATTTTGTGATAATTTTCAGCAGAATCTTGCTTGTATGTGATATTAATGATATTGTTTGATAATTTCTGCACTCTGTTGGGTCACCTTTCTGTGGAATGGGAACAAATACAACTGTCTCCCAGTCAGCTGTCCAAGTGGTTGTCTTCCAGATTTCTTGGCACAGCCTGGTGAGCACTTCCAGGGTTTCATCTTTTGGTTGAAATGTGTCAATTGGTATACGATCAATTCCTGGGGCATTGTCTTATGTCAATTCTTTCAGAGCAGCTTGAACTTCTTTCTTCATCACCACAGGCTCTTGCTCATATGTTGCTTCATGAAATTCTGTGTCAGTCAATTCTTTTTGGTATGGTGACTTTGTATACTCCTTCTATCTTCTTTTAATGCTTCCTGGATCATTTAATATTCTGCCCAAAGAATCCTTAAGTATTGCAACTCAAGGCTTAAACTTGCTCTTCACTTCCTTCAACTTAAGAAATGCCGAGCTTGTTCGGTCCTTTTGATTTTATTTATTTATTTTTTACTTTAGATCTTTGCATATATCTTCATAATTACTTATATCCATTACTTTATTCTGGTTACAGAGTTCTGAAGGATTTCATTAAGTGGTACATATTCAGTATCAAGTACAATCACAATTAGCAGGTAGAGGGTAAAGGTTATTATTTGTTGTCAATGATAAAACTGCCTGGTCCAGAATTATCATCACGACTCTGCAGTGGCTCAAGTCCTTGGTGATGGTCACTGTGTTTTTAGGTGCCTCCCAATCTGTGTAGCTTATTGTTTAGACTCTACTTGGAAATATTCTGTTGTGGTCCATACGGTTTTCATTCACAAATGTTTGGAATTAGATCACCATGCCTTCCAAACACGGCAGACTTTTATTATGTACACAAGTCAACTGGAAAAACAGATAAAACTCGGAGACAAAGAATGTTTTATACATTCTGTGTGCCATGACCATTAGGCAGTAAGTTTTAAAATGAATGGCTCAAAGGTTAGGAGCTCATTCTGTAGGATTTTATAAACCCAAACTAGACCCTACCCATTGCTGTTGATTTTGCCTCATAGTGACCCTCCCTTGGGTTTCTGATGCTGTAAACCTGTATTGGAGGAGGATGCCCAGCTATCACCCGATATTTCTGTACTGAAAATATTTTGCACAAAGTATCTTTACATTTGCTAAGAGAATCTCAACTGTCTCTTCCAGCCTTGAATTAGAAACCCAAGATCAGTACTCTTGGCACCAGCAGTCAGGAAATCAAAAAACAATTTGCATTGGGAAAATCTGCTGTCAGAGACTGCTCCAGAGTACTAAAGAGCAACGATGTCTGTCTAGAGACCAAGGTGTGCCTAATCCAGTCCATGGTGCAATTACTTGCATCAGTGAACTGGACAATGACTAAGGATGACAGACGAAGGATCTGATGTCTTTGAGTTGTGGTGCTGGAGAAGAATCCTGAACATACCATGGACTGCCAAAAAAGCAAATAGGTCTGTCTGGGAGAGGGTGAAAACTACCCCTAGAGGCTAGGATTTTGAAGCTCTGTCTCATATATTTTGGGCACATGGCCAGGAGGGACCAATCCTCAGAGAAAAGCATCATGCTTGGAAGGGTAGAGGGACAGTGTAGGAGAGGAAAGACCCCGGATGAGATGAATTGATACAGTAACTGGAGCAATGGGGGTTGGTTTGCTAGAATTGATGAGATTGGCTCAGGACAGGGTAGGCTTCAGAGTTGCTGTACATAGGGTTGTTATGGGTCGATGATGACTCAACGGCACATAACAACAATAACAACATTGTTTGTGTGTGTTGTTGTTGTTGTGTGCCATTGAGTTGCAAGTGACCCATAGCTGACTCTCCAATGGGTTTTCAGAGGCAGTAAATTGAACAGGAGGTAACCACTCATCTCCTGTGGAGAAGCTGGTGGTTTTGAACTGCATGCCTTCAGGATTGCAGTGCTTCTTCTCCACTAGGTCATCAGAGCTCCCTATGGTCCACCTTTGTTGTTGATATGAACTATTGAGTCAGATGCAACTCATAGCAGATCCTCCGGTAGGTTTTCAGAGGCAGTTAATCGCATGGGAGCAGACTGCCCATCATTTTCCTGCAGAATAGCTGGCAGATTCAAAACATATGCTTTTAGGCTGACAGCATAACTCCTTACCATTAAGCCACCAGAGCTCCTTAGGACAAGGAATTACCAAAGTCATTTTTACCTGCGATAGTTGTATGCCATTTGGGGAAAGGTATTCAGCAGCAGGCGTCTCAGAGGGACATTAACCACTTGACTGCTAACTGAAAGGGTAGACCTGTTAGCCCCTTTAAAGACACCTCAGAGAAAAGGCTTAGTGATCTGCTTCCAAAAATATCAGTCATTACAAGTTGTATGGAACACAATTCTACTCCAAAACACGTACAGTCTTCACGAGTAGGAATCAGCTTGATGGTAACCGGGTTTTTTGGTTCATTTATTTTGTTGTTTTGTTTTTGTTACCCAGCATCCAATCTTTCTTCTTCCATTGGGGGAATGCTCATAGAATAAGGTGTGGTGGGCACGATGCAGGTGTGGCCAGTAGGACACTCTGCCTTAGGCTATGATTCTGAGGCAAGGGAGTCCACTAAACGACAGGTGGAATCCATTCAGCACCATGCCTGCAGTGGTGGGCCAGTTCTGATGGTAGCCAACGGCAGGACAGCAGAAACTGTAACCTGTTCTAGCTCCTGCAAGTTTACCAGGTGACCTGGAGCTGCTCTGTTCTCTGTCCATTTTACAGAGTTGGACCTTTCAATCTCTGGCAAATTCAAGGAGTCCAAATATCCTTTGAGTAAATTCCTCTTTTCTGTTTAGACTGAGCTTTCATTATCACCAAAAGAACATGAACTCACAGACCACTCATGTTACTCCCAGTGTTATGTTCACATTCTAGAAACAATGTTTCTAGATTAATTCCATTTCAAGATGCAAAGGATTTTGCCATTATTGCCATTGTCAGGATATTTTTGAGATTATTTTTTTAAAATTATAAACATTATTAATTGTAAAATAAATAATGTATCCACACAATGAAAATACATTTTAAAATTTAAAATAACCACCAAGGTGATTTCAAACCACAAATAATGAGGGAAGAGCATGAAGAGTACATATTTCAAAGTTTTAGTGGATTTCAAATCTGCCTTTGGGGCTTCTGTGTCAAAAATGTTCCTCCCTCTCTGAACGATCTCTTTCTTCTAAGCTGAAAAGTGTTGTTCTCTGTTCTCTTCGGCTCAGGCTATCATGGTAACTGGGGCTGTCTTAGCTTCAAAATATTTGAACATGCTGATCTGAAGCCACTCAGAGAATGAGGACTGTCTGCACTGTTAACATCAAGTTCGTGCAGGGGAGATGGCTTTGAGAGACAAAGCAGCTATCACCTTCAACGGTTACTTCAGAGTATTTTAGGAGATGACAGCAGCTGGGCAGTCACCGAGAGGTGTGAATGATGTTTCTCTTCTCCATTTCCTCTCAATTTTCTTGGAATCTCTGGACTGAAAAAAAAAATGTTCACAGAAAAACAGGGTTGTGAGGATTTCTCTTTGAGGAGGGAATTCCAGGTTTTCCTCACTCCTTGGCAAAGATGCTTCTCTCTAAACAGAAGCAACCTCGTTTTGCACGTCCACCTATTTCCTGGTAGAAACAGGCATTATGGAAACACTGATTGAACGTCATTTGGTTTCTCCTCTGGTCATTTAGAAGGCAGAGGGTGCGGGGGTGAGATCTACAAACTCATCATATAAGGTGACAGAGTAATTTTTCTCTCAAGTATATTTTCATATTTTATAATTTGCCAAAGTTCAGGGACTTAAAAAAAAGTAGTATATGTTTAAAACAAACTTGAGAATGAAAAAGGAAAAGCCTCTAATGGAACACTGTATCATACTGTGCTACCTTACCAATCAGCTTCTCTTAAAACCCAAGAGCAAACCCAACATTTAATTAGTTTCTCAGAAAGGAGTCACAATCACCCAGAACAGAACCACCACAGACTTGTATGTTTAAATGCAGAGAGGTCACATTTTCAAGCCGAAAGCCAATTCTTCCTTATCAAGATTCAAAGGTAAGTGGGATTTTTTCACAGTACTAATTATTGTGAGTCTGAATTAGAGTATCATTGCTGTGTAGTCATTACTGGTTCGTAGCTGACCCTCCATGGGATTTCTGGTGTTGCAAATGTCGCAGGATGAGATCATCCACCTTCTTCCTTGGAGCTGCTGCAGAGCCCCTGGAGATATGGTGGTGCATGGTTAAGCACTCAGCTATTAACTAAGATGTTGGCAGTGCAACTCACACGGCAGCTGTGCACGAGAAGGACCCAGCAGTCTGTTTTCAAAAAGATGACAGCTTAAGAAACTCTCTGATGTAGCTCTACCTGTTACATGAAGTCTCTGAGTTGGAAATTGACTCAACAGCTTTTAATAGCAACAACTAATCTAATGGCTCAAAGTTCTAGACTGCCCTGCTCTATGGGAAAAGTCTGACAAACTGCTTCCATAAAATTCAACTCAACTCAGTGAACAAAATAATAATATCAAAGGACTCATGATTGATCGAGTAAGATTAAACATTTAGTCTCAAAATAGCTTCCCTTTCCATAATTCTACTGCTGATAGACTACTGTTAATCTGAATGCTGGAGTAAAACCCAATTACATCGGTCAAGAGTGAACAGGAACTGGAGTAGAGGCAACATTTGATCTAGATTTTCTTTCCTTCTGATAACGATAACAATAATAATTCCTTTTTTGGAAATGGCACTGGAGCTCTTCCATATGAAAACCAAAAATTGCTCATAGACTTGTCGAAGAGTCATCCTTCAATTTTTTCCCCCCATGTATCTTTGGTCTAATAACCAGAAATACTGGAATCTGTATGCTAATTGTAACTGGCTTTCACCCAGAGGGAACAACCAGCTAGGAAAAGTGGTAGAAAGAGATACTAATGGGGGAAAAACACTAGTGAAAAATTATAAACATTCAGTGTCAGCAAAAGAGTCTCAATGATCTAATAGTTAAAATGTTCTGCTGCCTGAACACTTTATTGTGCTCATGTGAAACCTGTATTTGGACCAGGAAGCACTCAGAACAGAGCAAAGAAACATTGCTTGGTTCAAAATCAGGAAAGGGATGTGTCCTGTCTCCATGCCTTTTCAATCTGTATGCAGAACAGATCATTCAGGAGTTTGGATTTTATGAGGAGGATTGGGGGAAGACTCATCAACAGCCTGTGTTATGCAGATGACTGAACCTTGCTTTTTGAAACTGAGGAGGACCTGAAGCATTTGCTGCAGAAGATCAAAGACTGTAGTCTTCAATACTGATTGAAGCTCAACATCAAGAAGACAAAGATTCTCCCTGCTAGGTAAATTGGCAGCATCATGACAGATGGAGAAGAGATTGAGGTTGTTAACAATTTCAGCTTGCTCAGCCCCACAATCAACACCCTTGGCACCAACAATCAGGAAATCAAAAGACAAATTGCATTGGAGAAGTCTTCTGTCAGGGACCTCTCCTAAGTGTTATAGAGCAATGATGTCAGTCTAGAGACTAAGGTGCACCTGATGCAGGCCATGGTCTTCACAATTAATTGCTATGCATCAGAAAGCGGCACAATGACTAAGGATGACAGAAGAACGGATACCTTTGAGGTGTAGTGCTAGAGAAGAGTACTGAGCATACCATAGACTGCCAAGAAAACATAAATGTCTTGAAGAGGATGAAACCAAGTTTCTCCATGGAGGTAAGGATGTTGAAGCCATCAACTCATTTTGTGGCCAGACCCATCCATCACAAACTGAGTGTTATATGATCCACACAGTGATAAAGTTGGATGTACCCAGCAGCTCTTCATTATTAAATGGAAGTGGTACATATGAGACCAAACTCAAGAGGATCTGAAGGCACAAGCAAGTTACATGAAGTAGTAGCTCACATACTGAAGGTACCACTCCTGTCACATTACTTTCCTTCTCCCACTCTACATCATGGTCTTATGAGGAATACCTTATGATCATAAGTTGTCTAAGGAGGATAAAACCTACAGATGATCTGCATAAAATGCAGACACCACTAGGAAATGGCCAGTGCTAGCACTATAATCTCTTTTTGGATTTTTCTGAAATACAGTGATGAAAAGAAATCCTCCCAGTGGGTAGAACTTTGAGCAGTGAATGTAGTTGTTCATTGTGCTTGGGAGGAGAAATAGCTAAATGTTTTGGAGTCAATGGAATGGATGAGTGGCCAGGAATTTGGAGGAAATATGATTGGAAAATTGGTGACAAGGAGGTAGGAGGAAGTTGTTGTTGTTGTTATGTGCCGTCGAGTCGTTTGCGACTCATAGCGACCCTATGCACAACAGCCCTAAACCCTGCTCTATTCTGCGCCAACCGCACTGCCTCTGACACACCCATCCCGATTACCCCAGTCACCGAATCAATCCATCTCATAGAGGGTCTTCCCC
>NW_006399932.1:4901561-4903402 GCF_000299155.1 Elephantulus edwardii | reverse complement strand
CTTCAGCTTGAACTTGCATATGAGTAATTGGTGGTCTGTTCCACAATCAGCCCCCAGCCTAGTTTTCACAGCTGATATTGGGCTTCTCCAGCGGTTCCTTCCACAGATGTAATCGATCTGATTCCTATGCATACCAAGAGGCACATAAATAATATTTTCTAAGTGGGCCAAAGAAGTAAATATATTTGTGTCTTATCTGAATGCTCACCAATAAAATACCTCCTCAGAAGAGGATTTCAATAAATCTTCCTTGTAAAGGTATTAGTATACCTTTAGTCTAGGTAAAATACTAAATTGGGTTGTTGCTGTTAGGTGCCATCTAGTTGAGTATGACTCAGAGCAAACCTATGAACAACAGATACGAACCCTGTCCTATCCTGTGTCAGGCTCACAATCTCTCACGCTCAAGCTCATTTCTATAGTTACTGTGTCAGTCCCCTAGTTGAGAGTCTTCCTCTCCTTCACCATCCCTCAACCTTTCTAAGCATGATGTTTCTCTCCAAGGAAAAGCCTCTCCTAGCAACATGCCCCCAAAATGTAAGATGAAGCTTTATCATCTTTTCCTAGAAGAAGCATTCTGGCTGCACACTCTCTAAGATGTATCTGTTTGTTATTTTGACAGTTTATAAGATATTCAATTCTCTTCTCCAACACCAGAGGACAGAAGGATTTAAACCCTCCTTATAAAGGTAGTATGATAGTACGTAGTACTTAGCGGTAGGTAATATTTAGTATAGGCAAATACTAATTTGAGTAGTATGAGAAATTTAATGGTTATTAGCGTCTTTCCCCAGCCACTCCTATCATTGTTCAATGGATTTATGGGGGGAAATGGTGGCAAAGAGAGAGGTTATGGATGAGTTCAGCAACATAGACTTCCACTAAAGCTGACTTCATTACAGCCACTGCTAAGGGCCTAATCTGCCAGCAGCAGAGAACAACACTGAGTATCCGATATGGGATTATTTCTTGGAGTGATCAGCAAGAAAGCTGGAGGCAGGTTGATTACATTGGACCGCTTCCATCATAAAAAGGATAGTCTATTATTCTTACTAATAGGATAAACACTCACTCTGGATAAGGAATTTCCTTTCCTGTACACAATACTTACACCAACACTATTCTATGTAGACTCACAGAATGACTTATCTACTAACATTGTATCCCATACTGCAGTGCCTCAAATAAGGAGACACTCACTTCACCTTAAATGAAATGAGGTAATGAGCCCATGCTCATGTAATTCACTAGTCTTACTTTGTTCTCCATCATCTTGAAGTAGCTGAATCAATAGAATGACAGAATAGTTTTCTAAGGATCTATTAGGGTATCACTTATAGGTCAGTATGTTCTAGATTTGAAGCAATGTTTTCCAAAAGACCGTATATGTTCTGAATCAGCATCTGACATGTAGCGCTGTTTCTTCCATAGTCAAGACTCACGGATCCTGTAGCCAAAGGGTGGAAATGCAAGCAACACTACTCACTACGACCTCTAGTAACTTACTAAAATGTTTTGCTTCCTGTACCGTCAACCGTATGCTCTGTGAGTCTAGAGTTCTCAGTGCCAAAGGGAGGAATGCCCCCACCAGGAGCCAGAACCTTGATTCCATGGCACAAGAATGAAAGAATCCATGTGGCAATTTTGGATTCCTCCTGCCATGATCACCAGTCAAAGAAGGGAGTTATCCTATCTGATCCTGATTACTACAGTCATTTAGATTTATGTAATTGAAGTAATTAAGAGTAGTTGCAAATAGAGATACCATTTAACCCAGCAATTCCACTACTGGGAATATATCCCAAAGAGACCATAACTGACATCAAAGCAGATATATGCAC
>NW_006399932.1:4888286-4901461 GCF_000299155.1 Elephantulus edwardii | reverse complement strand
CTATAAGTCAAGTTTAAACAAGTTTAAATGTATAAAAAGCAAGCTTTTAGCATAATAAATCAGAGCTCTCTACATCATCCTGGTGTGCAGACTCTCATTTTCGCCGACTTCGTCCCTCACCTGCTCTTCACCAAGAAACCCCTTGAGTTTCTTGTCACGACCGTAGTCGGGTGGTCGGTGACAGTGACCTATCTGCTCATCTGCTGCCCACCTTCTACCATCCTCTTCCTCTACTGTGCACATGTCCTGAAGCAAAAACTTCAAGAATTTTAATGCATACTTTTAAAAAAAATATCCATATTCTCTCCTTTGTACAAAAGAGAACATATTTTAAACACTACTTGGCAACTCTATTTCAGAGATAAAGCAACATGTTGCTACCATGTTGATTCTGACTCCTGCTGAGGCCATGTGTGCACAATGGAACAACTCCAGTGTGTTTTAGAAGCCTGTCTTTTTTGACATTGTTGTTGATTGCTTTCTAGTTGAACATGACTCATAACGACCCTATGAACAAAAGACCTGAAGTCCCTCTACAACTATCGACATTTATCAAAGTTCATAGAGTTTTGTTTAGGAAGTGGATGCCACTCCTGCTTCCAAACCTGTCATAGAATGTTATTGGTTGTGGAAGAGCAATGATGTCAGTCTAGATACAAGGGCATCTGTAGGTGGATTCAAACCAGCATCCTTTTCGGCTAGTAGTCAAGTACTTAACCATTCCTGCTACCCAAATAGTTAAGTAATATGACACAATGATATCTTAGAGAAATATGTCTATGTCACAATCTAAAGATTTTTCTCATTCTTTTTTAAAGCACCATAATATCACATCAAATAGACATACCATAATTTAAGCATCTCGTTCCCCTATCACTCATCTGTTGGGCAGTTCTAAGTACTGTTTTGACTCTGCAAAACTTTCTGATTCTCTTATCATTGGTAGTAATTTTTTTATGGTTTTCTTGGATTTTCCTAACTCACAGTATCACCTGTACTTTTCATACCCTTCTTTACTTTCTTCTTTTATCATAAAATGGCAGTTACCTAGCCTGAGTTTCTAAAGGAATAATTTAAAAGCTATGTATGATAGGGTCTTATGGTGATCACAAGAGTCCACAATTAAGGTTGTATAGTGGATTGTACTTGGGGTGGTGGGAGGGGGGGGGGGTGTTTGTGTACCAGGGAGGGAGTGTTTCTTTTACTTTTGAAAGAAAGGAGCTAACTGGAGTGGGGGAGGAAGGGCTAGGTGGGGAGAGAAGTGCAGCAATGAATGAATGGAAATCCAAGATCTCTGTAAATGCTCATTAAAATTATTAAAAAAAATAAAGAAAAAAAAGAGTATTTCTGAAGCATAGGCGGTCCCTTCTTTTTTTTTTTTCACTGTTCATGGTTTATTTGATGTTTCAGTTGGTATGATTAGGCGGTCCCTTCTAGGGTCTCTCAGTACCAGCATTGTAATGAAAGTCAATGGAAAACAACAGCAATCCAATTCCAACACTTCTAATGGCTCAGACTCTTCAAGAGTGAAGAAAGTTTGAGTCCCTAACAAGGCAAAGAATATATTACCAACAGAAGTCCTTGTTGAAAGAAAATGAAATACCAAATGGATGGTAGAAGAATATAGTTCTAAATATCAGTTTAGATTATGTTACCAGTTGGAGGAATGAAGACTATAGTGCTTTTTTTGTCATAGTTTTATACATGTATGTGTTCACTGCTTCTGGTACCCTCAAGTTTATGTACTTCCCTCCATTATTTCATTATTTATTTGAAAATGGAACTGGTACATTTTGGCTTTCTTCATGTTAGTTATATCATGATAGGAAAATGTATGACTTAATAGATGCCTTTATTTAGAGATTATACATGGTTTATATATGTTTATATTGGAGAGCTTTGGCGGCGTCATTGGCTTCATTGACTTGTGCTGTCAATGTAAGGTATGTAATTCTAATCTATCACTAGCTGCTCCTTGGGAGAAATACAGGCGATCAACTCCCGTGTAATTTACTGCCTCTGAAAGCCACTGGAGCCTCAGCTGTGGGTTGGTTCCAACTCTACTACGGGACACATTGTTAACTTTGTTCCCATTATGACATGAACATCCATGATCATATACAAAAAGCAGTAACAATATGGTTTATAGAGATTTCTACAGGTATCAAATTGACAAGGGTAGACTGAGATGTAACAATGTAGCTAAGTCAGGATTCTCACTGGCTTGGCAAATATAATGTAATTATTCTTGATTTTGTGGTCTGACATGAGCATTCAATCAGATGAAAGGGGAGTATCCTTGGAAGTGTGGCTTGTATCTAGTATGTACAGATATTCTGACACAGTTTGTCCTTTCTAGATCCTGCTTCAAATTCCTCATTCTCTGACCTCTGATTCTTGGGATATGAGACAGCAGCATGACTTGAGGTTTTGCCAGCTCCCTCAAATCTATGAACCAGCAGCCTCCTATCTGATTTGCCTATTTGTGTTTGTCAGCCTTACCTGAAACAACTTGGGTCAACAGAAGCTCTTAGGTTGACTCCTGACTCATTCATTTGGGATTTATCAGTCTCCACATGTGTGAATCATTTTCTTGAGGAGGAAATCATATCTATCTATCTATCTATCTATCTATCTATCTATCTATCTATCTATCTATCTATCTATCATCTATCTTCTATCTTCTTTGGAAGCAGTAGTGGCATCCACTTTCTAAACAACATGCCTCTGGAAACTCTATAAACTGTGATAAATGACTAGTTACAGAAAGGCTTCAGGCCTTTTTTCATAGGGTTGCTATGAGTTGTGCTTGACTTGATGGCAATCAACAACAACAACAACATATATTCTTTAGAAAGTTCAGTCTGATGTACTAATGTATGAGAGATCCATTGGACTATTTCTAGAAGATGGAGTGAAGTGCACATAATGATTCTAATAAATGTCCTATTGCTGGCTAACATATCTCATTTTTGAAAAATATTAACAGGCCAACTGACAAATCATATTAAGGTTCTGATATGCAGAAAAGGCTTTTGTATGTGAAACAGAAAAAAAATGAAGTTCAGCTTGCACTACCAATAAAATGAAGTTGGTAAATGCTGGATTCTGTTGCACCAAATAGTTATGTTAGTATTAGCAACTACTTCTCACTTTCTGGAGTTTTAATTATGCCTCTTGGGACTGGGAGAAGGCTGAAGGTGGGGGATATGAATTTTTACAGCTTATTTGGTTGCTGTCTCTACCTTTACTGCTGCTGAACTAAAAAATTCTCCACAGGCTAAAATTCTTTACATTGCAAATAAAATCTTTTTTCCCTGGTTTTTATCAGCAGAGGTCCCACAAGGAACCGACAGCCGGTTTATGTCAATGAACAAGACTTATTGTTTTCAGATTTATTTTTTTATTGAAGAAAAAAAAAGTTGGTGTTGAATTTAAAATCCAACAAAGAACAATGACGACTGTAATTTGGGGTTCCAGTACAATTACTGGGTTGAATAAAGGCCATGTTGCACCCAACTATTTGTGGGGGAACTCATTAATTTTGACATTTCTTCCTAACTTGCTTCCCATTATGACACGCACATCCATGATCATATACACACACATGCACACACAGGCTTTCCTTTTTTACCCAATGGGCAGATGTGTTTGTGATATGTCTATTTCTCATCTCTATTGTCCATTATAAAAACTAATGAGAAAGGGTCTGGAGGCGAGAAAAGTAAAAAGTAAGCAATGAAATAAAAATCCTTAAGGACTTAGCATATTTTATCTTGGATAAGAAAGAGGAGATGACAACACTCCTTACAGAACTAGGTATATAAAGCTATTATTTTAGTCTAAATCACCATTTCTTTTCTCTTGAACGTAGCTAGAAATCAGAAGGACTCAGATAAAATTTTTTCTCCACTGGAAATAAATGTCTGACTTCCATTTTTGCCAAGTCTGAAAGGAGTCCCTTCTTACACAGTGGAGAAAGTTTGGGCTGAAAGTCAAGAAAACTATGTGCTGGTTCTGGCTTGCCACAAAGTTGTTATGGGAATTTGGGCAAATTATTCATCTCCTTTGAGTCCTAGTTTCTTCATCTATGCAATAAATTTTCCAAGGGAGTCCCTCTTGTTTTCAAATCTTATGCTTTCCCCTTTGAAATTTTATCCCCAACTTCTTAAATCCAAAGACCATCCTTGCTGCCACCACCTGAGAGAAGCTTGTCCGTCATGGTCCTTCCAGGCCAGTTTCTGGATTGTTACCTCAGAATTTATTGACCATCAGGTCCCTGACTCCGTAAGATTGTCATCTCCCAGGAATACTGCATTTCCACAAGGATTCATAAAGGCCAGAATGTAGCTTCTCTATTAATGGACTATAAGCCCCTGCCTTGTTATAGAGGTGAAGAGACAGTCTTGGGTAAAGTCCCTCAGGATGACACTCGTCAAACTAAAGGTTTATAATCAGGAAAAGCAGAAAGCCATGTTAGAGCTAGGATCTGGCTTTAAATTATTTCCTATGAGGTTCTGAGGCAAAAATTGAACTAGATATTAAAATCCAAGGCTGCATTGCTTCTATGACAGATGAACTGATGGTGAAGAAATAATTTTCTTTCAGTATACCAGGAAAGGAGCCTTGCTCTGGGGACTTGGTAAGAATATCACCTTGAAGAAGGGACAGAATTACTTTTGTACATTTGAAAGAGGTATATAATTTAAAACCTTCATCCTGTCTTTCTACCACACTTAATTTCAACACTAATTTTCTTTCAGCACATGGTCAGCCCATAAATAGTAACTTATTCTAACTATGGAACTTGGTATATGAAAGTTAAAGCCATAAAAAATGAGAATGCAATCTTTATCTAATTTTTCCCACTGTAAATTTGTGAAATAATATAAAAGAATTATCTTTATCCAAATATTAAAATGAACAGAATATCTGTAGTTGTAGGCAGTTACTGTTGAAACTGTTAATGGTGTGATGTCATTGACTTAAAAGAATGTTGGTAAACTTTTTATCACTGTGCATCCACCCCCCCCCATCTTATTCTCTATTTTATTAGACATACTCCAAAATAATTTTCATTGAAGTCATGGCAGAAATGGAGAATTCAGTCATGTTGCTTGCTATTTTATATCTTAATGATAAGGTTCCCCCCTTCTTTATTAAAAATAATTACTGAACAATCCAAATCCAATGGGAGTAAGTAATGTTAGCTTGGCAAAGGGTGTTTATCACATGTTCACAAGGTATTTGGGAGAATTAGGTTTGTAGCTTAGGCTCTTGACTTATTATCTAGATCATCTCTGTGAGAGGCAGGGCTGGCCGTCCAGGCATAGGTGGGGGTCCCTACGCATGGTTACAGCTATACCCACTGGCCTTCAAAGCTCTAAAACAGAGATTACAGAAGGTAACATTTTCAAATCAATTCCTCCCAGACCTGTAGACTGCTGGGCCCAGGTTTTTCCAGAGTAGAGAGAAATGAGAACTACAGGGGGATTACATTCTTCACACACGAGGGGAATAATAGTCTTTTATGTCCAACAGATTTCTTGTGAATGTGTGCACCATAAAGTTTTTGCAGGAGTGGGTGTATGGAAAACCACAAACATGACCAGTTGTGAGTTCCTGTGGTCTCTCCAGCAGGATTTACAGGCGTCTATTTTGACTCCACAGCACCACTGCTGGCCTCGGGGTTGAAATGCCTTTAAATGTCAAAGGAACCTAGTTTATAACAAACTCTTGCTGTCCCAGTTCAAACCTGGTGGAGAACTCGGATCTCCTGCATAGCTGATAAGATGTGAGTTCAGGACTCCTGGTGGTCTGCTCTTAATGGCTGTCAAATAAGACTCCATGTGGTCTTTGAGATTAAGTTTAATATGCAGCCTGAGTTGCTCCAGTTTCAGTGAGGAGGCAAAGCAATGAGCAACGATGGAGGTTTTGTTCTCTACATACTCATGTGCGAGGAGGCACTGAAATATGAATTTCTCCATTGAATTTGGGTAGTTCAATGATTATTTTTAAGAAAGAGAAAGAAGATGTCATTGACATGTAAAATTACAAATACTACAAAAGTTCTTTTTTCTGTTTCTTCATTTTCTACCTCTAGGGACATAAAACGTAAGGCTACACAATATAATTCGTCCCTTGTCCAGAGCTAAAAAAAAAAAAAAGTCTGTTGCCAGTTTAGTGCAGCACATCTGCTTAAAGGATTTTTGTTTTATTATGCTGTCTGAAAGAAGAGTCCCATGTTTGCACCAGATCATTGGATTTATTCTACAAAATGTGAAAGGTTAAACACAGATAAGAACGAAGTCATGGAGCTAATCAGAGCTTAGTTCAGTTCCAAGCCCCGTAAGTAAGAGGAAGAATTGGAATCAGTATGCTAAGTCATTATTGTTCAACTGGCCCAGAAGAATTACAGCACAATGAGGGCTACTGGCTAGGTGTGAGCATTGCACATTCCCAAACTCAACAGAGTCCACTTAAAAGTTTTTTAAAAGTATAGCAAAAAATGTATTTCTAATACATGTTGCTGTCATACAACAATGAGAGCAAAAACCAAAAACATAATGTATCTGGACATTTCACATCTCTGGAATTTCAGGAGTGTGCAAAATATTCCTTACTTGTGGCCTAACCACATTTTTGAAGAGACATAAAGTATCCAGGTTTTGTTCTCTAATTTGCTGTGTCAGTAACAAACAAACAAAACAAAACAAAAAACAAAACAAAACATTTGCTGACTCTCAGTCTCAGTTTCCCCTTATATAAAATGAACTAAATAGCTAAAGGTATGTGGATATATACTGGCTTAGATACTGGCTCAGGACAGGGCAGGCTTCAGAGCTGTTGTACACAGGGCCACTATGAGTTGCAGGTGACTCAACGATACAAAACAATAACACGTGGATAATTACCAATACAAATTGTAATAATGGCAGTTGCATTGGTGTGTTGTTGTTGTTGTTAGGTGCTACTGAGCCAAGTGTGAGCCAAGTGTGGCTCACAGAGACCCTGTGAACAACAGATTGAGATCTTGACCTATCCTGCACCATCTTCACCATCTCTGATATTCTCCAGTCCATTGTTAGTCATCATCTCAACCCATTTTGGTAAGGGTCTTCTTTTCTTTGTGCAATCATCCTTCTTGTCATGAGGTCTTTTTCCAAGGACTGGCCCCTCCTGCCAACATGCCCAAAGCATGTGAGACAATGTTTCACCATCCTTGTCTCTAAGGAGCATCTTGGCTGCTCTTCCTCCATGACAGATTTGTTTGGCTATTGCCAGTCCATGGTATAACCAATCCTCTTGATACTCTTCACCCAAACCATAAATTATAAGGCATGAATTCTTCTTCATTCTTCCACATTCATTGTTCAACTTTGACCCACATAACAAACAACTGAAAACACTATGATGTGGGGCAGGTGCACCTCTGTCTTTAATCTGATATCCTTGTTCTTTAGCACTTTAAAGAGGTCCTTGACAGCGGACTTTCTCAGTCCAATACTCCTATTGATTTCCTGACTGATGCTACCATGGTCATTGATTGTACATCCAAGTAAAATGAAATCATTAACAATTCCAATATTTTCTCCATCTATCATGACATTAACAATCTGCATTATGCAGATGACACAACCCTGCTTGCTGAAACTGAGGAGGATCTGAAATGCTTGCTGCAGAGGGTCAAGGACTGCAGCCTTCAGTATGGATTGAGACTCAATGTCAAGAAGACAAAGATTCTCACCACTGGACCAACTGGCAGCATCAAGATGGAAGGTGAAGAGATTGAGATTGTTAACAACTTTAGTCTGCTTTGGCTCCACGGTCAACACTCTTGGCACCAGTTGCCAGGAAATGAAAAAATGTATGGCCATGGGAAAGTCTGCTGTTAGGGACCTCTCCAGGGTACTGAAGAGAAATGGTGTCACTCTGGAGACTAAGGTGTGTCTGATACAGGCTACGGTCTTTGCAATCACTTGTTATGCATCAGAGAGTTGGACAATGACTAGGGAAGATAGACAGAGAATTGATGCCTTTGAGCTGTGGTGCTGGAGAAGAGTATTGAATGTACCATGGACTGCTAAGAAAACAAACACATTTATCCTGGAGAGGGTTACACCAGGCTGCTCCTTGGAGGCAAGGATTCTGGGGCTTCGTCTGACATACTTTGGAAATGTTGTAAGGAGGGAGAGGTCCTTGGAGAGGGACATTATGCTTGGGAGGGTGGAGGGATGGTGCAGAAGTGGAAGACCCTCTATGAGGTGGATTGATTCAGTGACTGGGGTAATCGGGATGGGTGTGTCAGAGGCAGTGAGGTTGGCATAGGCTAGAGCAGGGCTTAGGGCTGTTGTACATAGGGTCGCTATGAGTCGCAAACGACTCGACAGCACATAACAACAACAACAACAACAATCATGACATTTCTTATTGGTCCAGTTAAAAGATGTTTGTTTCCTCGACACTGAGATATAATTCAGAAAATGCTGCAAGTTTCGTCACTTTTTGAGAGGAAGATTGTAACTGCATAACATAGGTTGCTGGTGAATCTTCCCCTAGTCTTCATGTGCATTCTTCATCACATAGTCCAGCTTCTTGAATGATTTGCTCAGCATAGTGATTGAGCAAGTACAGAACAAGGAGACAGCCCTCATGCTCATTTTTCCTGATTTTAAACTACAAAAAGTCCCTTGTTCTGTTCAAATTACTGCTTCTTGGTCTATGTATAGATGTTGCAGGACCACAGTTAAGTGTTCTGGAATGTCCATTCTTAATGTTATCGAGAATTTATTAAGATCTACACAGTTGTTTGTCTTTGCATGGTCATTAAAATACAAGTGAGCCACTTTCCCATATTTTTAATTTTCAGTCTAAATCCACTGACATCTTCAAGGATAGTCCTTATTCTCTGGCCTTTAACATGTACTTTCTCATCCATATATTTTCCCTTACTTAAGATTAATAGAAAAATGATCAATGTGCACCCTCCTAGCAACTCACTCATTGTTGTCCAGTTACAACTGGTTCACAGATGGCCTTGTGGCAGCTCGCTCTGCATCAACATACTTATGTGTCTGGCCTCTTTCTCTAAAATAGTAATTTGGATGAAAGCTGAGGTTAAAGTTTACAGTACATATTACAGTGTCTTAATATTTTGGCTGGTAAACATTACAGGATCCTCTGCATCCAGCATCCAAGACCAGAAATTTAGCAAGGTTGGGCAAATCCACAAGGACCTTGAATTAAAAATTAATATTTATACTCCAGGAAGGAGTTCCTGTGGTTAATAAGGCCTTTAATGAAGACTGAAAATGCCTGAGATAAAATTACCAAAAAAGATGTCAACTGACAAGTGGAGAAACCATGGGGTTTGAAATACTAAGCTTTTCTGAATCCCTTTTCATTTCCAGATCTCGGATATACTAATTTTTTCTTGGTCAAAGTATTCATCAAGTGTTGTTAGAATACAGTGATATAATAACAATAAAAATTATAAGCCTTTCAAAACTTTCAATCTGTAATTTAAATTTATAATTTAATTTGTAATTTATTATAGAGCTAAAAGCAGCAGGTATCATCGATCAGGTTATCTCTTATTTCATTGACTTAATAGTACCAGCTCTTTCCCACCAAGTGACCATCACCCCTTATTCCTTTTGTATAGGACGCTAATCCCTCTGCATTTGCACGTGGGCAGCTCTTGCTTATCCTTTGGGTCTCATCTGAAATGTAACATCTCTAAAAAGTCCTTCCTACCTTAAACATGGACTCATTTCTTTCATTCTGTCCCTTCCCCATTCATCTCCTTCCTTATTTCCTTCCTACCAACAGCAGGAACAAGTTAAAATTATTAAATATCTTATTGTGGCTGTTTGTTGCCATTGCGCCTGCCCTGGCTCATGGCGACCTTATGCACAACCAAATGAAAGGCTGCCCACCCAGCCCTTTCCCATCCTCACAATTCTCAGTATGTTTGAACTCATTATGGCAGGAACTCTTCTGCTTTTGTATGTGCTAATTACCTCTCTTCTTCACTAGTGCATTGGCTCCTTGAGAGCAAACTATTATGTAGACCTCTACATAGAAGCTCCATCATCACACAGTGTAGCAAAACTGAGAGCCTCTCCAGAATGAATTCTTGGCCAGGTGAATAAATAGCTAAAAGTTCTAGGGTACTATTGAAGTTAGAGGTTTTCTAAGCATCATTTAATCAAATTTCCATTGAAAAATAGACCTCTAGATGCAGCAGTTTGGAAGCTGGATGGAGAGACCACTTGGGAGATGAGAGAAAAGATGACGAGGGCCTGTACTAAGAGAGTTCTGGAGGATGAAAAAGAAGGAACAGATATGAGATAGTCCAAGCAGGTAAGAATTAGAGAGAATACAAAGTTGCAGGTTGTAGGTTATGGTGGAAAGAAAAGAAAGTAGAATGACTGGTGATTTATTCACTCAGTGAATAACTGAGGATGTAACAAGTGGGTATAATATCTCTCATCCACAGTTTAAGACATTAAACAAGAAACTGTTGTGAAGAAATTCCTTTATGATAATTGAAGTAAGTGCTACACAGAAACAATTAAAAACTGGCTCGATATATGGTGATGCTTTCACTGAGGCAAGGAAACAGAAGGAGGGGTGGATGTATAAGAGAAAGAACAATTATAAAATCACCAGTAATGTAGTATTAATAATTCATATCAAACTCCCACCATAGTTATGATGATCATGTGTGAAAATTCTCTGGAGACATTCCACAGATGAAAGTTATTACTACTGCTCCAGTATCCTTCAGCCCTCTTTTTTTTGCCCTCTCCATTGCAGAATATCAGCTTCATTTCATTCATGAGTGTGTATTTATCTGTACAGTTGGTCTGAAAAGGCAATGACCAGCAGATGACCTTAGCCTGGGCCTCTCAAAAGCCTATGGAGGAGAAGCGAGCAACCCAAACACAGCTTCTAGCCATGAGCTATGTGACCTTAACCTTTGTTAACCTTTTTCTGTTAAAGGAAGGACTGTCTTTGTTTATCTAAAAAGAAAAGAAAATAGGACAATAAAAACAGACATAATAAACTTTCTAAAAATTGAGGAATTTAGGACAAACGAACTCTTAAGTTTTCCTTCAGCTCTGCAATCCTTAATTTTGTTGCTCTGTAACTACTATTGATTTGATCTGATCTTTTTGGCATGTTAAAGTGTTGAGTTTCTGGATATGCTTTACTCCTTTCTTCCAAAAGCGTGGCTCCCAGGTCTGAGCTGTATGGCACAGGGGCAACTAAGACTCCTCTGGTGTGCTGCCAAGAGCTTGAAAGGCACAGGGCATTTTGGAATGGGACTCAACTCAGAAAGCAGTATGAATTAATTTTTTAAAAATCCACAAAAGCTCTGGAGAGTAGAAAATGGAACTTACGGTTGTTAAGTACCATCAAGTTGGAATCGATTCATAGTTGACTCTCCAGTGGGTTTTCAGAAGCAGTAAATTCTTTCTTTTAAAAGCGCATCTTTCTTTTATGGAACATCTGGTGGATTTGAACCACATGCTTTTGGGTTGGCAGCACAGCTCCTTATTACTAGGCCACCAGAGCTCCCTAATGGAAATAGATAGACCTCAATATAAAGAAATACATGTATGCATACATCTCTGGTGGCCTAGTGACAAGAAGCTGTGCTACAATCCCAAAGGAACACGGTTCGAGGCCAGCACAGAAGAAGGATGGGCAGTCTCCTGTGTGATTAACTGCATCTGAAAACCCACTGAGGGGTAGCTATGAGTCAGTTCTGACTCAACGGGACACAACAACAGTACAACATACATAAATAGCTTAGAGAAGTATAAAGAAAGACTATTCAGGCCTATTGACTGAACCTGGCTAACATTTCTTGCTTCTGTAGTCTGCCAATCGAGACAGGTATTTCTTTTCATAATGATAAATAAAGATTGCAGGATCTCTCAAGGTTAGTCTACTAGCTAAACTAGATATCAATTTCTTAACTTAGTGCCTGATATTGGAGTTGTAGGATCATGTAACTGATTCATGTTCTCAGTCCATTCAGAGATTCCTTAGAAGAAAGGCTTGGCAATTGCTGAACGATCAGTCAGATGAAAACCATAAGGAGTACAGGTCTAACCTGACACACTTGGGCTCCCTGAGTCAGAATCAGATCTATGAAACGGATTAGTGCCTGGCAAACAGTAAGCAGGTAATGAAGGTTAGTTATAACTACTACTGTCATAGCCATAATCTCTTCCAGAAATGTGGCTCTATCTTAAAATGAGGAGACAGTATTAACTGGTAGAATAAATTACCTATGGTAAAGTTTAGACATAGAGAAACCAACCAGTTAAATGTGTATCATACAAAATAACAGCAATAGTGTTGTTGTGTTGATGATTGCCTTCGAGTTGAGCACGACTCATAGCGACCCTATGAACAAAAAGCTTGAAGCCCCTCTAGAACTACTGATATTTATCAAAGTTCATAGGGTATCCTGAGGCATGTTATTTAGGAAGTGGATTATTTTGAACTGTGGTGCTAGAGAAGAGTACTGAACATCCCATGCAAAGGAACAAATAAATATATCTTGGAGAAGGTGCAACTAGATTGGTCCTTGGAGGCAAAGGTGATAAAGCTTCATCTCACATACTTTGGGCATATTACTAGGAGAGAGATTATTTCTTGGAGAAGGACACCATGCTTGGGAAGGACTGTAAAAGAGAGGAAGAGCCTCAACCAGTGACTGCAGTGACTGCAGCAATGGGCTTCAGTGTCCCAAATAATGGTGCAGATAGAACAAAGATAGCATACGGGGTCAGATCTGTTGTTTATCAGGTTGCTAATCCTAAAAACAGTCACGTGATTCGTTGGTAAGCACTGGCCCTCTGATGGATACTCGGTGGACTCTCTTGGCAGACACTGCAACTTTTCTATGTTACCTTTCTCTAAAGAAACTGGAAAGTGAAGAGAGTGAAATTCTTAATCTTCCCATTAATTAGAAGTGGCATGGGACATGTTGTTGTTGTTGTTATGTGCTGTCGAGTCATTTGCGACTCATAACGACCCTATGCACAACAGCCCTAAACCCTGCTCTACCCTGCGCCAACCGCACTGCCTCTGACACACCCATCCCAATTACCCCAGTCACCGAATCAATCCATCTCATAGAGGGTCTTCCCCTC
>NW_006399932.1:4859594-4885394 GCF_000299155.1 Elephantulus edwardii | reverse complement strand
TGCATAGGGTTTTCAGAGGCCTGCTATTTCAATAGTGGGTGGCCAATCCTTCGTCCTAGTCTGTCTTAATCTGAATGTTCAGATTTAGAGGAGTATCTGACAGACAAACAATTTGTGGAGCAGTGAAAGATAAATCCTTTATTGTGGAGTTAAGCATTAGACACCGTAAATGCATAGAAGTAAAACTCCCCAGGAATAAATACCCACAAAAAAATTTTCATTAAAGGAAAGCTCTTGGGCTCTGCATCTTTTTAACTTTTCCTGGAATGCAGACATGATACCAAGAGATGCAACAGTCTGCAATTTCAAGTAATACTATGAGCTTGAAAGCTACATTTGAGGAACAGCAGAGCAGGAAGTTAGGAGATGCTTGGTCTCACAAAAATATCCTACACTGGGAGATTTAGATTGCCTACCTCCTTGTACCAAACTGTAATAGTTCGTTACAAGTTGTTTTTCACTATTTGAAAAGCCAACAGTAATGCTGGTAAATCATGAAAAGCAAATGCAAATGTAAGGTTAAATAACAATATTAAGGATACATGTGCAATTCCTTTAAGAATCTTAAAGGAAGATTAACCATAACCAGAAAATTCAGGAAAAGTGGTGGAGCTCGAGGAATGTACCAAGAGGATGGGTTCACTGAAAAGAAGAGGAAAGGGACATGAAACTGATGCTCCAGCTGTGAGGGACTGAGGACAGTCTGGCCTTTCAGGATGCTACGAAGGGCTCAGGAGGCCCTTAGAAATCAGACAGGAAATGGGGAAATCTAACAGTGTTGAGCAGGTGATGGCTATGAAGAAATGGGAGTTATCACGGCTAGCTCATAATAAGTATTAAATAAAAACTGTCAAAATGAAGCACAAACATGTACTTGCAAATATTGTCCCTTAAGGAAAGAGTGGAGCACACTGTGAGAATAAATGGACATTCTTTTTCATTATAAAATGTCAAAACTCAAACTCATTTCCATCGAATCGAGATTGACTCACAGCTGAGCCTCCAGCGAGTTTTCAGAGTCTGTGGGAGGAGACTGCCCATCTTTCTCCCATGGAGCAGTTGGGGATTTGAACCATTTGCCTTCAGTTTGGCAGTAGAACTCCCTACCCATTAGGTCACCTGAGCTCCTATTCATTTTCATTGAAAAGCAGGGATTTATCTGGCCAACTGGGCTGAAAAGAAAAGGACATGATTACAATTTTTGAATGAAATTATTTTTTTTGTTCATGTTCTCTGGATTCTGAAGCAGCTCACGATTGGAAAGCATGCATCAGTGAAATTCATGGGAGAATCTGCCCCTATCTTATTCAGCTATAATGGGAAATGCCAAGATCACGCTTAAAAGGCCTGCCAACATCTGAGGAGAAGATGAGGCTCAAAATTGTTATCAGTTACCTTG
Organism: Elephantulus edwardii; assembly: GCF_000299155.1. Lineage (NCBI taxonomy): Eukaryota > Metazoa > Chordata > Mammalia > Macroscelidea > Macroscelididae > Elephantulus > Elephantulus edwardii. The sequence continues at coordinate 4,883,995 of NW_006399932.1, read as the reverse complement.
CTTTTACTTTTTGTTCTGGGAATCTTAATTTATCAGATAGCCAAGAAGACAGGCTAAAGTTTCAGACTCATCGATTTTCTTTTCACTCTTATATTTAAGAGCCAGACTCCTGGCTTCAGATAACAGTGATTTAGAGATGCTGTCTCATTTTATAGGCAGCACAAAATTTGTGCTTTCCAATGACTGGAGACAGGCTAGATCATTATTGCTCAGATCTGAAGATGTGTGACCAAGGGAACCTGAAGAGGCCTGTCAGGCGCTGCCTTGGTCTTTATTACATTGGACAAGCTCTCAAAAGCCCAGGCCTTCATACTCCCCTAACCATGTACCCACCATTACTGCTACCACTCTAGTTACAGAACTAACCAGGCACAGTGGTTAACAAGTCAAATGAATGACCAATGAAAAACCATGACTTCTCATCCTTAGCCTGGCCTGACCACTCAGTTTGTCTCCTGTGCATGAAAGGAATAGTACTTTTTTTTAATTGAATGATTTTATTTTAAAAAAATTCATTTGACTCATACTGAGAAATACTTTTCAAATATTTTTCTTTCTCTTTATGTTCTCCAAAGTATTTTAGTTGCTTTCAGATGTAGATAGAAGCAGAAGTGACCACCAAAAATTTAACAGTTCTGAATATTCACAACGCCCTATTTTCTATATTTACTTCTCGCCCCCCCAAAAGAACTTTTTTGACTAAAATGATCAAGCTTCTCCTTTGTGAGGCATAATTTAGTTTTAAAGAGTTTCTTTCTTTGCTTATTGACTCTTTTTGCTGTTGTTAAGTGCCATCGAGTTGAGTACGGCTCATAACAACACTATTTGTAGTATCTTTTAAATAGAAACCTATTTTATATTAATCAATTTAAGTCATGGTTGTTGAGTCAGAACCCACTCATAGCTGACTCTCCCATGGGTTTCTGAGATCTTAAATTACACGGGAGGAAACTATTCATCTTTTCCCCTCTGACGGATAAAAACAATTCAGAAGAAGCCACTTGTGTATTAGGTAGGAGCATAGGCCTCTATGAGCTATACCATCAGAGTACATTATAATATTAACAGAAGGGATAAAAGTATAGAGTCTGAATTTCTATCTTAATTCTTAATGGCTGTGTGCCCCTGGGAAAACTTAATTTCTCCTCTGTGCCTTAGTTTAGTCACCTGTAAGTAGAAATAATAATAGTGATTTTTGTATGATTAAATGTGCTTTATTTATAATGATTAAGCAAATTAATCTATTGGAAACATTTGATATAGTGCCTAGTACATGATGAAAGCTTTTAAAGTATTATCTTTAGCTCACATAATTTGATCAACTGGAACCCTCATTCATTCTGTTGTTTAAGTACCTATTATATGACAAACACTATACGAAAAGTTGGAGAGCCAAGGTGGAGAAGGCAGATAAACATTCAGAAATCATAGTTCTTATAATTGTGGCAGGGAAGGCTGATGATAAAGAGGCAAATACAAACATCATCTCAGAGAAAGAGAAATTCTATGAGGAAAAGTTAAGGATGGTGTCAGGGAGGGAGAAAGAGGGTCTAGACTAGTTAACTTCAAAGTGGGTGGGTAGAGAAGTCCTGGCTGACGACACTGGAGCTGAGACTTCACATCTTCAGAGTAAGAAACAAACTGAGGAAGTGGTGGAATATTCTCTTGGAATCTCTTTATAATCAATCCTTTCTGCTGAAAAGGGGGCCTGTGATGGTATAGCCTGTAGCAACTTGCACTGCTAACCTAACAGCATTAGCTTTCTCAGCAGCTTGAAGCCACCAATGCCACCTGGGTGGAAAGATGGACAGCCCTCTCCTGTGTATTTCACAGCCTCAGAAAACCCACTGGAGGATCGGCTATGAGTCAATTCCATCACAAGAGCAATGATTTCCCCCTGCTCCCTCTACTGAAACCTTATCAGTTTTCTTCTCATACCAGAGTTATGTCTAAGGATGGGGAACAAAATTTAAAGACTTAAAATTAAGAGTGTGACCTCCTGGGAGTATCCCTAAATGAAGGCACCAAAAGGAAAGAGGGAGAGATTCAGAGAGGCGTCCTCATCACTCTTGCTAACATCTTGGCCAAGCTCAAGTCAAGCAGTTCAGACTTCAGACACCCATGTCCTGTCATCAGTCAGCTGCAGGAAATTTTAAAAAATTGGTGCCCAATCTGCAAAGACAGGAGGCGGAGGAAATGGAAAGTGAGAGAGGGAGGAAGTTCTGTTCCTTGGTAGATGGTGGGAATCAGGGAAAACATGACTGCTGATGTTTGTTCAGTCCAGGCACCTCGAATTTTCATGCAGGGGGATAAAGGCTGTTATCTTGTGGAAATGGAACTAACTTCACTGGGTTGGAATGCTAGTATTGACCGTTAGAGGAGAGTATAGTCCAAGCTGCACTATGTAAGTGACCAATGCTATCTATTTTTTCATTTGCATTAGAACTTTCTTCCATTTGGTTAGCTTATTTTAGTTTACGACCTGCCATAAGTAAGTGAAAAGACAGTCTTTTCACTTAAAGCAATTTGCAGTCTCAGAGTTTTCAACGATGCTATTGCTGCCACATCCTGCTTTCACTTGGCCAATGCTTTCTCCTCTCTCAGACACCATCTCCCCAGAATGGGCCCCAGCCACCTGATCTAAGCAGGCACACCCACCCACTCAATCTCCCAAGTCTTTTGTTCTCTTCAGAACCCCTATCCTGAGTGTAACACTTGTATGACTACTGGCTAGATCTCGTTTCACTTCTGGCTCTACAAAGCAAAATATGTATCACTTTTATCTCCTAATACATACCCAAAGTCCTGTCAAGTCCTTGGCATGGACAAGATGATCCATATGTGTTGAATAAAAGGATCAATAACCTAAACCTGGAAGATGACAGTTTTAGAAATGAACAAACTGAATCTTAAGAATTACCCAGAGTCAAGCTAGTAAGTATTTGGGCAGAGCTATATCCATAATGCATGATTTCTGATGCTTGATTTTAGTACATTCTAATAGATCCCAAAAGTGGCATCCACTTCCTAAACCACATGCCTTTGGAAAGTCTATGAATGTGGAGAAACAACACTAACTATAGAAAGGCTTCAGGCCTTTTGTTGTTAGGGTCACTACAAACTGTGCTCTGCTCTCAGCAATAAACAGCAACAGTAACAATAGATCCCATGGACATGGGAAGGCCAGCGGTGATTCAGCGGTAGAATTCTCCTCCTCTTCACAAAAGACCCAGGTTCAATTTCCATTCGATGTATCCCAAGAGCAGTTACCATCTGTTTGAAAGCAGAAGTCAGTGTGTTGCTAAGATACTAAACAGGTTTTGTCAGAGCGTCTAAACTAAGAAGGACTAGGAAGAAAGGCCTGGTAACCTTCTGAAATTCAGCCAATGAAAACCCTATCAAGCCTTAGTAAAGCATACACTCTTCAGATCTTTGTTGCATTGTGCACAGGTTGGAATGAGTCAAGTTCAATTTAAAGGTATTTAACAACATCTACTACAAAGCATATCTAGAGACGAATTGCATTGGGAAAGTCAGCTGTGAGGGACCTCTCCAGAGTATTGAAGAGCAACAACATCAGGCTGGTGACTAAGGTGCGCCTGATCCAGGATATAGTCTTCACAATTGCATGCTGTGCATCGGAGAGCTGGACAGTGACTAGCAATAATAGAAAGAGAACTGATGCCTTTGAGCTGTGGTGCTGGAGAAGAGTATTGAATATATCATGGACTGCTAGGAGAACAAACAGGTTTCCTTGGAGAGGGTGAAGCCAGGCTGCTCCTTGGAATTAAGGATTCTGAAGCTTCATCTGACATACTTTGGGCATGTTATAAGGAGGAACCAGTCCTTGCAGAGGGACATCATGTTTGGGAGAGTAGAGGGACAACACAAGAGAGGAAGACCCTCGATGAGATGAATTGATTCAATGACTGGGGTAATGGGAGTAGGTTGTTGAAGACAATGAGGTTGGCACAAGCTAGAGCAGGGTTTAGGGCTCTTGTACATAGGGTCACTATGAGTCGCAAGTGACTCGATGGCACATACCAACAACTACATAGCAAACAGAAGCCAAATCACAAATCACCACCAGGACAAGAGATACATTGGATTTCCTTGTATCCCAGTAGGAGCCACCCTGAACCAGATGATGCTTATGGTTAAGCACCCTTGAAATCTCCACACAGAGAAGAACCAACTTTCCTGGTGAAGACTCATTCAGAGAAGCTCTGCGTGTCAATCTTTCAACCTGTCTCTGAGTTCTGCTATGTACCATGTAGTTGAGACCAGAGGCTCTGGAGTCAGTTCTCTAACCACAGTCTGACCACTTACTAGCTGTGCTTGTGCCTTGAGTTTTTATCTTCAACATTTGTAATAGTCAAACACACCTCACTTTAGTGATGCCATACATGCTCTGGCTAGAATATAAGAAAAGGACTTCATAAATGTTAAATAGATAGTAAAAGTCCCTGTAAACATGACACCTCTTCTTTGTGTAAAGAATCACTCTCACCTTTTAGGGTGATGATAAAGTTGAAAACACACTTGGAATTTTTTTAGACTCTTACCCAGTCTATTGTTCATTTATATTGAAATCAATTTAATCAGAAAGGTATATCCAACTGCTTTCTGCACTGTCCATTTTACTTAGCCATGTGTCTTTGTTTCCTGATCATCTCTAATGGCTAGATTTTTTTTCTTACTTTTTTCACCATGCATGCACCCCCAGCATGATGTCCTAAGATGCAATATGTCAGGTGAAGATTAAAAACACATGTTTTTTTTCCCAGCACTTGGTTTCAAGTATTCCTGAGCCTTCAAAAAAGTGCAGAATTGAGAAGAAAGCTTTCAAATGGAGGTGCTCCACTCCATGGAAACATAGATTTCCAATTGTTGCTGAAGCTGTTATCAGGAATTGGTAACTAATCAGTGTGTGTAACTGACTGATTAATGGCACCAAATTTGCTGTATTTCCACATTGGCTATTATTAAAGAATAATGACAAATAAAGGAAAATTTACCAGATCAGGATGTTTCAAACAAGATAGCTGTCATTGAGAGAAGAGATAAATAAATGGGTTTAGTGTTATGGATTTAGTGGTTAAGAATCTGCACTTCAATCCCACAGGCATGTGGTTCAAACCTGCCACCTGCTACATGGAAGCATGGACAATCTCCTCTAGTGTGATTAACTGCCTTTGAAACCCAGCTGGACAGTCACCTAGGTGTTGTTTCTACTCTATGATGTTGTTGTTGTTGTTATGTGCCATCGAGTGACGTGCATGTCATAATGACCTATGTCATTAGAGCGCTAAAGCCTGCTCTATCCTGTGCCAATCTTATTGTCTCTGACACACCTACCCCAATTACCCTAGTCACTGAATCAATCCATCTCATCGACAGTCTCCCTCTCTTGTGATGTCTTTCCACCCTCCCAAGCATGATGCCCCTCTCCAAGGATTGGTCCCTCCTTGCAGCATGTCCAAAGTAGATCAGACGAAGCTTCAGAATCCTTGCCTCCAAGAAGCAACCTGGTTTCACCCTGTCTGGGAAGAACATATTTGTTCTCTTAGCAGTCTATGGTATATTCAATACTCTTCTCCAGAACCACAGCTCAAAAGCATCAACTCTCCTTCTATCATCCCTAGTCATTTTCCAGCTCTCTGATGCACAGCACCTCATTGCAAAGACTATGGCCTGAATCAGGCACACCTTAGTCTCCAGAGTATACAACAACAAACAAGCTGTATGTGTAGATATGGCAGACAAAACATAGCTGATGCTGCAGAAGTAATTCTTTCTAAAAATTCAAGCTATCTATGTGGTCATCACATGGGCATGCTGCTGAGGGAGTTAGGGAGTCCTACAAATCACCAGGTACTCAGGCAGAAGCCCCTCAGGCTTTTTGAAAAGAAGTCTAACAGCCAGGCACAGGAAACTGGGATGCCTTGAGGGAACCTTGGGAATATTTTGAGAATTGAGTTTTAAACATCCCGTAGATGTCCATCCATCCAAATCTATCATCAGTCAGATCACTACTAGTCCACCACTAGTCAAGCAGTGCAGGCTTGCAGATGCAGAGTCAACACTCAAGAATCTCGGACTGATGGTGGAAACTATTGCAAATAAACCTACTGCTGTCTGACTCATGACAATTCTACATTAGATTTCGGAGACTATAAATCCTGAAAAGTAGAGACTGTCCATCTTTATTTCATGGAGTGGCTGGTGGATTCAAACTGCTGACCTTTTAATTAACTGCCCAGCACATCAAGCACTGACACTATGTCAACCAAGCTCATATAGTAAATAAACAACAACAACAACAACAACAACAACAAAACCTCATTGTAGAGTTAGAATAAGCTCATAGCTGATTGTCCATTGGGTTTCTGAAGTTGTAAATCAAAAGGGAGGAGATGGTCCGTCTTTCTCCCTCTGAGCTGCTGGTGGATTGCACTTACATATTTATCATTTCTCTTAGCAGGAAAAAGAAGGAATTTTTACAGTATATGAGACATCATGCCCTTATGCCAAGCAGAGACAGATGTTCAGAATATCAAACACAAGGAAGGCCAAAGTTTTGAGAACAAGACTGTGACTCCCCAATAACAAAGTATTCTAAAAAGAATGTCACGTTTATTGTGTTCTTCCTCATCTTAGAAGGCCACTGAGTGGTCTCAGAACAACAGCCCCTCCAAGCCCTAACTGTCACTGCTATCTTTCAGAGCAAGGAAACATCCCCATTGCCAGCCCACCTACTCCACGCTGGGCCTAGAGCTGCATGTTATCAGTTCCGAACCCCCTGCTCTGTGTAGAGAGGCCAGAAAGAAGAGTTCAGGAACCAACAGCAGCAGAACACCTTGGCTAACCTGCACACAGATGCACAATTCCAGAACAATTCTCCGAGGGAAAGGAGGAGGTGAGAAGAGGACAAGAGAGGGGATGAAACAAGAATGGAACAAACTAATCCTTCAGACTTCACAGCTTCTCTCTCTCAGCTTTCTGATTACTAACCACAAGCTCACACTGCATTCTTGTTACACGCAAAGCACTTTGCTCTAGAACGTTACATGTATTATCTCATTTAATGATCAGACAAGTAAACTGAGGAACTTTCTGATCCAAGAGCACATAAGGAGTATGTGGTGAACCCCAGATTTAAGTAGAAGCTTAACTGAGTCGTCTAGGCCACATGTTAAATTGTTTGGGTTAAGCTTTTTAAAAGAAAAAGAATTATTTTGCTTTTAATCTAAAACCTCAAAAATCATTGTCGTTGAATTGGAATCAACTCATAGCTGACCTTCCAGTGGGTTTTCATAAGCAAAAAGAAATTGCTTATCTTTCTCACTTGGAATAGCTGGTGGGTTCTAACTGTGCCACTCGGGGCTGGCAGGGCAACTCCCTACCCACTAGACCACAAAAGCTTTATTTTAATGTATTTAAACTTACACTGGTTTGCTCTTGTATAATGACCTTCACTAGATTTCTATACCCTATGTGTTATCAAGTATTAGGGCAGTGCTTGGCCAAGAACAGTACACAACCAGTATTTGATGATTGCCTGACTGAATGAATAACACAACTGAGAAAATGTTTTAAAAAAGTCTTTCCTAGAAAAGTCTGAGAAATATACAAAAAGAACACACAGTGTATCACCTCTAATTGTTAAAAGGCTGAAGTAAGGAGACCATAATGCTGTTCCTTGAGCCCCTCTCCACAATACTCATCCATGTACCCACAGAACTTGGGATGCTATTTGAGTTCATGCCTTCTTTTGCCCAGGTTCTGTCTGTTCTGCCTCTCGACAAAGAAACGGCTGATTTTTATCTCCTCAAACCTCTCACCCCTGAAACATTCAGTGCCGTGGCCCCTGGTGTTGAACTAGACTGTTTATTTTCCTTGGGTGCTAGAACATCTTCTGGAAGCTTTTGAACACAGTCGACTGACAGATGCTAAGTCTTCTGGGGCAAATCAGAACTATGAGAAGTGACCAGACCAGAAGTGGACAATAAGCAGGCGTGACTGGTGGCTGTGGGGGCACTGGTAGTAATAGGTCTCTGTAAACAAACAGAGGTGAGTTCAGGAAACCTGTGCAGCCTTTGTACCGACCATAGAAGTCCTTGGCTCTCTGTATATCTGTAGTCTTTCACTATCCCTTACCAGTATCACTAAAAGACACAGTTCATCTTGTCTGCCAGTATCATAGTATCTTAGACTCAGAAAACTGCTTGTCTAAACTGTGAAGAGATTTTTTTTAGGTGATTGGTGAGAAGATGGAAAGAGAAGGGTGAAATAGAAAGTAAGGTAGAGCTTCCAGGTAAGTGATATCCTTTTACTTGGAAACAATCCAACAGGGCAGGTATTTCTCCCTCAGTTTCACAGATGAGGAACCCTAGCTCACCTCTAAACATTCACAAGAGTAGTGGTCCAGTGCCTGCTATTTGCACTAAAGCCACATGCAAATCCTGATTCCTTTAGCAGCCAGTATATGCTGGGCATTGTTACAAAAATGATTTTCTGGTGATAGGCCTGGTTTGTCTCAGGCTGAAGAAAAGCTGAAGCATCTCAGCCATGAAAGGTTCAGGCCTCTTTCTTTTTGTAATTGTTGTAAATAGATACATATAAAACAAAACATATGCCATTTCAATAATTTTGCATGTACAATTCAGTGACATTAATTAGGCTTATTATGCTGTGCAACCATGACCATTTCTGTTTCCAGACTTTCTATTTCCCATTACAGAATCTGGGGGGCCACCTAGGAGGTGCTGGCCTTTTGCAAAGAAGTGGCTGGAAGGCACCAGACATCAGGTTTCAGTGGGAAGCGAAGACTTCCTTACCTATTATTTCAAAAGTGTCCCCAGCATATCCTGTAATTTGGGAAGGATGGTCACTTATAGCAAAAATCCCTTTTCACATTTTGACAGTCCCTTGGAACTAAAATTGGCCATTCAAATGAGTTTTACATATTTCTGGTGTTGTGGTTTTTCAGAATCTTGATATTCAAATGTAATCCAAAAGATTAGACTAGTGTTTCTCAACCATGACTTCACAAAGAGGAAAAAAAAATCGGATGCCTGGGCTCCACCCAGAACAAATGGATCACACTTCTCTCCGAGGGTGGGGCTTTCGGTTTGATATTAATTCTTTAAGCTTTGCAATTAAGAAAAGCCGCTAGTCAAGAACAAGCCATTTATGATGGTTCAAGTATCACCTTATCTGGCAAAAAGTACTGAAGTTCAACTAAGTATGATCGTAACGTTTTTCTCCACCAAATGTTGGCTATTAGAAAACTCCAAGCTAAGCAAGAAACAAAAGTAAGGCATTTATAATGGGAATTTTGAAACAAATGCCCCGTAGCCAGAGTTGAAGACAAGGAAAGAAAAGATATGAACCACCATGTTAATTATGAAAAAACCAGACACCCTGGCAAAAAGCCAGGGGTGTGGTTGAGTGAACAGGTATGGGGGACAGGAGAAAATTTGGGGAATTAGACATTTTAATAACTCTGCCAAAGGTTGCAACTGGATGCTGGGTTGTTTCTAACTTATTGCAAGTCTTGAGAGCAAAAACAGATGAGGAAAGAAACTCCTGTATCACTTTTCTGGCTGCTTTTAATTTCTCAAGCTTTGGAACGGAAAGGAAATGAAGCCTTCCTGGTCCTCCTTTCCCTAAATGTGATTAAGGGACCCCAACAGGATCCCTTTCTGAACACCAGGGGGCATAAGACTTAACCCTCATCCTTTTACCAGGCCCCTCAAGAGCACTGCAGCAAGATCAAATCTTTACTTAAGTCTTCACCTCCTTTCTTGAGTAGTCTCTTCCTTCCCTCCCTCCTTGACTAAAGAAATAATCATTTGGTATTCATTTAAAGAGTAATGAAATATTCTTTTTCAAATTAAAAAAAAAAAGAACTTTATTCATCCTTAGTGGTGTAGCCAGTGACTGGGGTAATGGGGATAGATATGTCAGAAGACAATGAAATTGGTTCAGGATAGATCAGGGTCCAGTGCCCTTGTACATGGGGCACTATGAGTCAGAAGTTAGACTCGATAGAACATAACAACAATAACTACAACACAAGTAACCCAAAGGTTGGCAGTTCGAGACCTCCATAGTTGCACAGGAAGAAAGGCCTAACAATCCACTTTCAAGAGATTATGTTGTTGTTATTGTTATGTGCCGTAGAGTTGCTTGCAACTCATAGCGACCCTATGTACAACAGACCTAAACTCTGCTCTGTCCTGTGCCAATCGCACTGTCTCCGATACACCCATCGCGATTACCCCAGTCACTTAATCCATCCACCTCATAGAGGGCCTTCCCCTCCTGCGCTGTCCCTCCACCCTACCAAGCATGATGTCCCTCTTCAAGGACCTGTCCCTTCTTACAACATGTCCAAAGTATGTTAGATGGAGCCTCAGAATCCTTGCTTCCATGGAGCCACTCAGTTTAACCCTTTCCAGGATGAATCTATTTGTTTTCCTAGCAGTCCATAGGACCCTCAATACTCTCCTCCAGCACCACAGTTCAAAGGCATCCATTCTCCTTCTATCCTCCTTAGTCACTGTCCAACTCTCTGATGCATAACAAGTGATAGCAAAGACCATGGCCTGTATCAGAAGCACCTTAGTCTCCAGAGAGACACCATTGCTCTTCAGTACTTCGGAGAGGTCCCTAACAGCAGACTTCCCCATGGCAATACGTCTTTTAATTTCCTGGCTACTGGTGCCATGAGTGTTTACTGTGGAGCCAAGCAAACTAAAGCTGTGTACAATCTCAATCTCTTCACCATCCATCCTGATGCTGCCAATTGGTCCAGTGGTGAGAATCTTTGTTTTCTTGACATTGAGCCTCAATCCATATTGGAGGCTGCAGTCCTTGACCCTCTGCAGCAGGTACTTCAGGTCCTCCTCAGTTTCAGTAAGCAGGGTCGTGTCATCTGCATAACGTAGATTGTTGATAGATCTTCCGTCAATGAAAACTCAGTGGAATACTGCTGCCCTCTGAAACGCATAGGCTCACCACCTGCTGGAATCAACTAAAGGGCAACCGTACTGATTTGGTTTTAGCAGCACTCTGAAGCTTCAAGTCACAATAAAAGGAAAGAGTTAAGAGAGTAGATGCTGGTACTAGAATACCTGGGTTTGAATCCTAGAAAGACTATGCAATGCCCACAGGGTTGTGGGTAGTTTATTTAACCTCTTATACTTTGATTTTCCTGGGTATCTCAAAGAGAGAGAAATAAAAAGCAACAGGAAGAGATACCCATCTTTCTTGTGCACAGCTGCTGGTGGATTTGAACCCCTTGAATCTCACAGCTTTGGGGTTAGCAATATAACTCATTATGGACTACCCTGTCAGAGTTCCCATTCCTGTATGTAAAAATGGGAATAATAATGGCAATGTGCCTCATAGGATCACTGTGAGAATTCATATGTTAACACATTAAAAGGCTAATAGTGCTGATATTCCTTGAGAATATACTATATGCAAGGATATGTTCTAAGCTTTTTAATGTATTAACACATTAATTCTCACAGAAGCTGCACTTCCAACACAAAGGTACACGGTTCAAATCTGTAAACTTCTCCAAGGGAGAAAAAAGAGCAATCTCCTGTTGCAATTTGTTGCCTCTGAAAATCTGCTGGAAGGTCACCTATTAACTGATGACATCTAAGAACAACAACAGTGATATAATGTGGAAACTATGTAGCAGTAAAACTATTAAGGGTAGAATACAACACCCCTTAGTTTCATCAAAGCCCTGATAGATTAAGGGAAGTTCCCCTAAGGTGTAGCCTGGAACACCTTTTCTTCCACCAGAGGTAAAATGGGTGGAAATCAAGCTGAGAGGGGGCCTCTGTGCCTTCAAGGGAGATTTGTCAAGAGTAGAGTGTGTCCTTTTGGACTCCGCTCTTTGTGCAAGGAAGCTCTTTAACACCAGAAAGGCCAGAACACATGGAGAGTCCAGCAATGTCCAGCCTACAGACGCCAAAGCAAACCAGGACTTTCCTCCACAACCAACAGACAGAGAGAGGATCATTCCCTGGAGATGGCACCTTGCATCTGGCCTGCTAGCCTCCTCGACAGGAAGAGAACAGATTTCAGTTTGTTATTGGCATCTACTTGTGGTATCTGCTATATCAGGATGAGATAACTGAAATAACATGTAGGCAAGGTAACTTTATCTAAATCTTAACTCTTCTAAACTTCAGTCATTCAAAGTACTCTACATCAAACTCCATACAGCTCAGTTAGTGGGACAAAAAAGCCAAAAAATTCATTTACCAAAAACTAATGGTATTTTAATACAAAAATGAGTCATTTCTCACACAGCAATGATAGCTGATTCTGAGTTTGTATAGTAAGAATCTACAGCAAATAATGCATTCAACTATCATAAAATGGTTGGTTTACATTTTAAGAATAAAGTAATACACCTCCCTAAAGAAAGAACACAATGAACGAATAAACAGCATATATAAGAATAGAAAGGGTCCATCCTAATGAAGAAAGGCAATAGTCCACCAGGGCAGTATTACCATAAACTTTTCCCAGAGGGTGTAAAACATTAGGTGAAGAAAAGAAGCATATGGTATTTCATGACAAGCTATGTTGTTGGTTTGTTTTTTTTTTCAGTCTGACAGTTGCCAAAGACTCCTAACAGTAGTAGTCATTACACTCAAATAAACACACTTTCATAATTTCACAAAATTGCTGTTATTGGAATAGATTATATCCCCCACGAAGTTATCATTGTACCAAAACAAGCAGACAATGAAGAAGACCTGGTTGAGCTCCCCTACCCTCATGAAGAATGATGGTGCTTTTTCCATGGCTGGATGCCATGAAATAAACACTGCGGCATCAAGCATTCCTGATGAGGAGGGAGAGCTGCGCATGTATGTTTTTTTCATATGAGCACACATAACTCTTTTCCCCTGTGGATCTTCAGCGAGGCAAGGCAGTTGCCTTGGCTGTGTGGAATTCAGCAAAAAGAAATGCATGACTAGTGACCACACACTCACATCTGGATGAGGTTTTGGCTGACTGCGCTTTGGGATTTTAACTCCAGCCACTGACAAGGATTCTCTTCTTTTTTACTATATAAGTCAATTTGAAAGCCACGGGATAGACTGGATTGTTTTTGTAGTTTCTTCAATGTCTGTCAGGCACTAAGTAGAGATAGAAGAGAGTCTTTCTTGCCCTGTGGACCAACTGAATCTGGATGAACCAAAATCAGGCCTTTTCACTGTCATGACAGCACCTACTCAAAACTTATCAATTATCCCTTCACAAGACATTCCACGTTTAGTGAACAATCTACTATCCAACTATTTTAGGCATTAATGGTATGTGTAGAGATGTAATGAACATAGAAGTGTAAGTCAAGAGTAACTGGCTTTGGGGGCTAAAATTTGCATCATCTTGCCTGGGCCATGATTCTTACTGGTATGACAGCTATTTGGTAGTTACATAATGATACAATGATGTAATATGGTGGTCATGGAATGACCTAGTTTGGCAATTACGTAATGATGTAATCATTCTCCATGTGTGAGAGGATGTGATAATCCATTTTTTAAATAATGCCAATGATTAATGATTTTATAATGCCATGGTCTTTGGAGCCTACCCACATTGAGAAGTAAGGAGTGGGTATGAGATAGACCAGGAATACATTTCTGGCAATCTACTTTCAAAATTCAATCAATAAAGACCCTATAGGTCACAACAGAATCTAGACAAGGCAGCATTTCCTTCTGTTGTGCATCTGTGATGAGCCAGAGAGCAATTGAATGGCAGCTAACAATGACAGCCAACACACATGGAGAAAATGGGTAGAGTTTTACTATTCACCAACAACATGCTTGCAAACTTATCTATTCACCAAAACGTATTTGTAACTCCCAAATCAACACAACACTTTCACAGATAGTTGTGGACATGTACAGGGTGACCTCAAAACACACATTCCAGCTAAGGCTACATAAGGAAATTAAAGATCTTCTTATCTCGGCTCATAATGCAAAACCAAGTGTGCTTTTTATGGTCACTCTATTTCCACAGCTTTGCATTTGTGTACTTTATATTGGTGGTTTCTCTGCATAAAACAAGCCCCAAACAGTGAGTGCTGGAGTGCTATCTCGTGTTGTAAGGACTGTGATGTGCTTTAAGAAAAAACACCTATCCTAGATAAACTTCAATCAGGCAAGAAACACAGTATTGGTTAATATTAATTATCTAGCAATATCTTCAAAAAGACAAACATATAAAATAAGATTCAACATTTGCCACTAACAAAAAATACTGTGACTGTTAGCTTGCTGTAAGTTAACCTTGTATTCCTCTATTAACAATGACTCAGTATCGGGTACTTCAGTGTTCATGGCAACTGTATCGACCACAACTATCATGAACAATGAGAATTGTCTGTAACATCTGACAGCACAGCATATGAGTCTAAAGCTTGGCCTGTGCTGAGCTTGACTCTACTAGCTCCATACTTACAAGTCCTACAACTAGGATTCAGTTGCTTAAATGTCATAAAAGGTTAACATGCTTGACTGTTAACCAAAAGATTTGAAGTCTAAATTTATCCAAAAGCACTTCAGAATAGAGATGTGAAAATCTTTTTTTTTTTTTTTAAAAAAAATCAGTTGCTAAAAAACTTTCTGTGGAGCACAGTTTTACTTTGACATATATGAAGTCACCATAAGTTAGAATTAATTGAACAGCAACTGATTAATAACAGAATAGAGATCTCTGGTGGATACTGTATAAAGGGTTGCATTGCTAACCAAAAGCAGATGGTTCAAATCCACCAGCTGCTCCAGGGCAGAAAGATGGGCAATCTCCTTGTGTGTAACTTGTCATCTCTGAAAATCTGCTGGAGGGTCAACAGTGAGTCAGTTCCTACTCAGTAGCATATAACAACAACTTTGTGAAGTAGTCATGGAAGATGAATGTGATGGTGCAGATAAAAATACTTAGCAACAAATGCAGGAGAGGCTGGAGAGAAATTGGAACCCTTATTCACTGCTGGAGGGAGAATAAAATGGTGCAACCTTATGAAAGGCGATCTGGTGCTTTCTCTAAAAGTTGGAAATAGAAATAACATTTGATGCTCAAAATCACTGGCCATTAGAGAGATGCAAATTAAAACCATAAAGAGATATCATATCTCCCCAGTAGCAATGGAAAAGTTTAACAGGACAGCAAGCAACAAATGTTGGGGAGGATGAAGAGAGATAGGAATTCTCCTACACTATTGGCGGCATTGTAAAATGGTACAACCACTCTGGAAGGCAGCTTGGAGTTTCCTCAAAAAGCTGAACATAGAAATTCCACATGACCCAGCTATTCCACAGTTCGGAATATATCCTGAGAAAATTAGAACTGAGACACAAATGGAGATTTGTATACCAATGTTCATAGCAGCTTTATTTACCATTGCAAGAACATGGATGAACATTGCAAGAACAGCCCAGATGTTCAACCACAATTAAATGGATTGAGAAATTGTGGTACATTTACACGATGGTATACCACACAGTACTCAGGAGCAATGATTTTTAAAATTACTACATAATATTGGGAGACTGAAGAGCAATATGCTGAGTGAACTGACTCAGTCCCATAAGGAAAAATACTGTATGAGACCATTATTGTAGAAATAGAAAGATAACTAGTAAAACATGTATGAGGATCCAAGGGGGAGGAGGGAAGGAACAAAGGGGTAAGGATGGGTAGAGGGAAATCATAGGATCACACAATTTGATGGGTGGAGGGATGAGTGGGTAAAAGAAATGGAAAAGATCTGGCAGGGATTGGAAAAGACAGGACAATGATGAGCACAGTTCAATGCTGATTAATTTTATAAAACAATAATGAATGGGAATGAGTGAATGAAGGATAGTGTGAAACAATGTATACAAACTTTGTAAACAAACTAATTTAAAGTGAAAATGTAATTTTTTTATTACATAAAAAAAGAAATATCATTTGACTCAGCAATTCCACTTCTGGGAGGACACCCTAAAGAAATCAGAGTTGCAACTCAAACAAATATATGCACACCCATGTTTATCACTGCATTATTCACAACAGCAAAGAGATGGAAGCAGCCCAGTGCCCATCAACAAATGAATGAACAGAAAAACTATGGTACATTCATGCAGTGGAATACTACGTAACAGTGAAAAATAATGAACTCTCAAAACATTACACAACATGAGTGACTCTGGAGGACATTATGCTTAGTGAAATATCTCAGTTACAGAAGCATAAATACTGCAGAGTACCACTGTTACAAAGCAGGACTGACATGAGGGCTTACAGGAAGAACAGGAACAGGGTGGATAGATAATGAACACTGCATTGGAATAGATGATGGAAAAAACTGTTTAAAAGGAATATATGATTAGGCATTATATGCACTTCAAAGTAGACTGGGGAAGGATAAAGGAGAGGAAAGGAGGAAATTGTGTAACAATGAATGAATATTTTTTTTTAATTTTTTTTTCTTGAATATTTTTTTTTAAAGAAAGTGAACTGGGGAGGAACAAGAGAGGAACTGGGGAGGCAGGAAAATGTGCAACAATGAATGAACATCCAACTTTTCTGTAATCTTTTGTTAAAATCACAAAACACCCCTCTGCTGCCGTTGTAAAATAATCAGAAACTTGTTCTATTTTGTGGCAGTGGCAATAGTTTTATATTAAAAGAAAAAAATACAGTTTTCATACAGCAAAATCTATACAATATCATTGTTTTATTTAATATAAAAATCGCTACCCAACCTCTTTCCATGGTTCCCACCCTCCAAGTTATTTTCCCTTTCTGCAGCGGTTGCACTACAGGTAGCTACTGTGTATTATGGACAATTAAGAAATGAATTCTTTTTCTGGCTGTCCATCTATTTTATTTCAAATAAGGAAAAGTGTATTTGGATTTTGTGTAAATACATCTAGTGATGACATTTTTTCAATGTTTTTAAAAACTGTGTACAGTACATGTGGTAGAGCGTTTTCTTCAAATTGTCTATTGTAGCAAAAATGTTTTTGTCGTAAATCTGTTTTTTGTCTCCTTTTTTTTGTTCTCTTGCCACTTCTCTTCCTCCCGTCCCTGGCTCCCTTCTTTCCTTCCACCCTGACAACTAGTACCAATGTACATAGTAATTGTAATGTTTTAGACTTTACAGAAACTTTCCTGTATTCTGTATATAAAAAAAAAAACAAAAATACTTCAAAAAAATCACAATAAAAGAATTAAAAAATACTTAGCAAAATCCTAGCTTATGGTAAATTCTTGGTCTCTGTCAGTTAAGTACTTTATTCTAGACTATTTTCAAATCTGCAGAAGAATCTTGTGAGGTGGATACTATATACTCATTTTTTTCATGAGTTCATGGTCACTCCGCTGCTAAGTGGATGAAACTAGACTTGAGCCAGACAGCCTACATCTAAAACCCGGGTTTTAGCCACTGGTCTAGTATTCATTATCTTGCCACATGAAATATCAGAGTTAGGACAGAAGGGCTCTCTTTTTTATCACTGGAGAATAAAATTGAGAGGTTCAGTGACCAGGCCACATTATATAACCAGTTGTTGGTTGCTGTTGCTGTTGTTATGTGACATCAAGTTACCTGTGACTCATAGCAACCCTATAAACCCTGCTTTATCCTGTGTCAAGCTCATTGCCTCCGACACACCTACCTCGATTACCCCTGTCATTGAAACAATCCACCTCATTCAGGGTCTTCCTCTCCTGTGCTGTCCCTCTACCCTCCCAAGCATGAATCCTTCTCCAAGGATGGTCCTTTCTTGCAGCATGTCCAAAGTATGTCAGACAAAGTTTCAGAATCCTTGCCTCCAAAGAACAGTCTGGTTTAACACTCTCTAAGGTGAACCTGTTCGTTTTCTTAGCAGTCCATGATATATTCAATACTCTTTTCCAACATCATACTTCAAAGGCATCAATTCTCCTTCTATCCTCCCTAGTCATTGTCCAGCTTTCTGACACATAGCAAGTGACTGCAAAGAACATGGCCTGTACCAGGTGCACCTTAGTCTCCAAAGTAACACCATTGCTCTTCAGTACTTTGGAGAGGTCCCTAACAGCAATTTTCCCATCGCAATATGTATATTAATTTACTGGCTGCTGGTGCCAAGAGTGTTGACTGTGGAGCCAAGCAAACTAAAGCTGTGAACAATCTCAATCTCTTCACCATCCATCCTGATGCTACCAACTGGCCCAGTGGTGAGAATTTTTGTTTTCTTGATATCGAGCCTCAGTTGATATTGAAGGCTGCATTCTTTGACCTTATGCAGCAAGAACTTCAAGTCCTCCTCAGTTGCACCAAGCAGGGTTGTCTCATCTGTATAACACAGATTGTTGATGAATCTTTCTCCAGTCCTGATGACACACTTCTTCTCATACAGCCCAGTCTCCCAGATAAACTGTTCTGAATATAGGTTGAAAACGTATGGAGATAGGACACATCCCTGGCGTACACCCTTCCCAATTTTGAACCATGCAGTGCTTCCTTGCTCTGTTCTGACAACTGCATCCTGGTCCAAGTATAGGTTTCACATTAGCATGATCAGGTGTTCTGGGATTCCCATTCTTCTCAGAGTCTGCCACAGTTTGTTGTGATCCACACAGTCAAATAGACATTCCTCTGGTACTCCCTGCTTTCAGACGAGATCCATTTAACATTAGCTACAATATCTCTAGTACCACGACCCCTTCTAAACCCAGCCTGCATTTCTGGCAGTTCTTTGTTGATGTGCTGTTCCAGTCATGTCTGGATAATCTTCAGCAGAATCTTGCTTGCATGATATTGTTTGATAATTTCCACACTCTGTTGGATCACCTTTCTTTGGAATGGGAACAAATATAGATCTCTTCCAGTCAGTTGGCCAAGTGGTTGTCCTCCAGATTTCTTGACACAACTTGTTGAGCACATCTAGGGCAGCCTCTGTTAGCTGAAATATGTCAATTGGTATACCATCTATTCCTGGGGCCTTACGTTTTGCCAATTCTGTCAAAGCAGTTTGAACTTCCTTCACCACAGGCTCTTGCTCATACATTGTTTCATAAAATCCTTCTGTGTCTACCAATTCCTTTCGGTACAGTGGCTCTGTATACTCTTTCCATCTTCTTCTTTTACTACTTGCTGGATCATTTAATATTCTGCCCAAAGCATCCTTAAGTATTGCAACTTGAGGTTTGAATTTGTTCTTCAGTTCTTTGAGCTTAAGAAATGCTGAGTGAGCTCGGGCCTTTTGACTTTCTGGCTCCAGCTCCTTACACATTTCATTGTAATATTTTACTTTGTCTTCCCATGGTGCCTTCTGAAATCTTCTGTTCATCTCTTTAATATCTTTATTTCTTCCCTCTGCTTTGGTTTCTTGGTGCTCTAGTGCAATATTCAGAGTCTCTTCTAACATCCATTTTGGTCTTTTCTTCTTCCTCTGTCTTTGTAATGACCTTTTGCACTCTTTCTGCATGATATTAGTGATATCCTCCCACAACTCATCTGGTTTTCGCTCATTGGTGTTCAAGGACTCAAACCTGTTCCTGAGATGGTTTTGAAATTCAGGTGGGATAGACTCAAGGTCATATTTTGGTTCCCATGGATTTGATATAATTTTCCTTAGCTTCAGCTTGAACTTGCATATGAGTAGTTGGGGGTCTATTACACAATCCACACCTGGCCTAGTTTTCACAGTTAATACTGAGTTTCTGGGGTGGGGGAGTGGGATACCAGTGAAAGAATTTTTCTTTTACTTTTCAAAGAGAAGAGCGAACTGGTGTGGAGGGGTAGGCAGGGAGAAAAATGCAACAGTGAAATTCAAAATCTCTGTAAATGTTCATTAAAATTAATAAAATAAAATGAAAAAATACTAAGCTTCCCCAGTGGTTCTTTCTACAGATGTAATCAATCTGATTCTTATGAATACCATTAGGTGAAATCCATGTGTATAACCGGCATTTATGTTTCTTATAAAGTATATTTGCAAGGAATAAGTCATTGTGCAAAATTCAATCATATATATATACATACACATATATGTATATATATATATATATATATATATATACACACACACACAACAACCCAACAAGATTCAACTATTTTTCTTCTGTTGGTTCAAATCCCTTACCAAGAAAGCAAGGAGAAAATTGAAAAAAAAATCTTCAATTTAGACACAGAAATGAGAAGAGTATTGATTAGGATAAGAGAGTACAGTTAAAGAAGGAGCCAGATAGACTCCTTATTGTACAAAGCTTATTAATTACTATTTTAAAATAGTATTCAGAGCTCTGGTCTAGTGAAAAGAAGTTGCATTGCAATCCCAGAGGCGCAAGGTTCAAATCCATCATATGCTCTGTTGAAGGAGGGGAAATCTCCTCCTGTACCAGTCAGATGCTATTTGACGGTACACATAAAAATATAACAAAATTTAAAAAGAAAATTTTAAAAAATAAAAAAATAGTATTTGTTGAACATAGTACAAAGCACAACACTTTAGAACGGCAAATAAATTTAGGATTTCCAAACTCACCATTATTTTTGTAGTTGTTGTATGCTGTTGAGTTAGAACTGACTCATAGTTGATCCTCTAGTGAGTTTTCTGAAGCTACAAAATCACGCAGGAGGAGACTGCCCATTTTTCTCCCACAGAGAAGCTGGTAAATTTGAACCACCTGTCTTTGGATTGGTTAACATAACATCATAATCACTAGGCCACCAGTTAATCTTAGTGAAACCAAAGAATAACTAGCTTTTGAAATGTGAACATAAAAAGTGTTACTTTTCTTTCTCAATTTCCCAGTTTTCTGCTGCTTCTGACATTGGCCTCAAAAACACATACAAATGTGAAAGCAAAAGTTAAAATAAATGAGTTACTAAATGCTTGTTTCTTGTTTGGTTTCAAAAGTCACACAAATTAGACAAGCAGGATATAAAATAAACCCAAAAGACCAAAAACAAACTGAAACTTCATCAAGTTGAAACCAGTGGGTTTTAAGAACTTGTAAATCACACGTAAAGAAATTGTTTCGCTCTCTTCTGAGGAGTCCAAGTGCGGATGGATTCGAACCACCAGAGGGGCAATGCCTTTCATTTATCAGCATATCTCCCTATGTATTACACTTCCAGAGCAAGATATAAAGGCTCTCTTATTTAATCATCATCAATTTTCAATTTGCATTTATGTGCTGACTTGTGTATTTGAGAACACTATATTTATTTGCATGAAGTTATTTGCTTTAGACTGAACACCTATAGAGGACAGTATATCATATTTGTTTAATGATTAATCCATAATCTCTATTAATAGTAGCAGGGATCATCCTCTTCATCAAATATCATCGTGGTAATACTCATTACTTTATCATATTCCTCAGTTTTGGTCTTAGAGAATTTCTACTGTAAAGTTGTAAAGTCAGAAACAGGTCAGAAACAGAATCATTCTACCTTTCAAGAATATTTCTATTTTTTGTTCTTTTTAGATTTATTTTCTTTAAAATAAAAAAAAATATTTTCACTCACAAACAACAAAACTCCATAAGGCTGTGTAAGATGTTGGCATGAAATTCTGCCACTCTGTTATTTAAATAATTCAAAAGCCTTCTAGCAGGACATAAAAAAATCCATCACTAACAGACACTCATGGGCTGAGAATCAGATGGAAAGACATCTCCTCACCAAGATATGTTTTCAGTCGCATTAGTCTGTGGTCAGAAACAAACACTCACTGTAGAATCTGTTTCTTTAAGAATCTAAAAATAAGTTGACCTATAAATGACTTTGCTGTAATACATACAGTGAGTCAGATCAAGGAGTAAGAGCCATTTATAGGATGTGAACTCAACTTTGGCTTGAGATACCATTTAACCCTCACCAAACAGAAAAGCGGTTGGTGTCTCTGATTATGCCAAGTTTGATCTGTAAAGCTATTTTGAAATATAAAGATTCTTTTCTAATGACTCTGGCTAAAAATATGAGGATATGTCCAGAGTCTATGAAACATTCAAAACATTTGGCAATGTGAAAGATGAGTATGTCCAAGTGTGCATGCTTAGATTGAAGCATATTATAGATACATTTATAGTCATGTTGTCTTCATTATCTAGAGCTGCTATAACAGAACTACAAGAGGATTGTCTTACAAAACAGAAATTTACTCTCACAGTTTAGCAGGTTATAGAAGTGCCAGTTCTAGGACAACGATTTTTCTCTATCAAACTCTGGGAAGATCCCTATCTCTTTTTGAAATCTATGAGCCAGCATTCTTTGGAGATATGCCTATGCTTTGGCATCCATTTTTCCCTGGGTCTAAGAGGTTCTCAGCACAGAGACTCCGGGTCTTCAAAGGCAAACTCCGCTCCTAGCTTTTCTTTACTGGTGGTAATTAGGTCCCTCTGGTATCTGCTCACTTGCTTAATCTTTGTTATATGTCAAAAAAGACTGACTCAAGATACAAACTAATCTGGTACATTGTATTCTGCATCACTAACATTATTGATGCCTGCCTTATTAACATCCTAGATCTTGGGATTTACAACACACATGGCAATTTCATCATATAACAAGATGGAGATAATTACTAATACTGAGAACCATGGTATAGCCAAGTTGATATTTAGGTGGAGGGTCAAAATTCAACCCATAAAAGGTCACCTTTTGGTCCCCAAAATTCATCTCCTTGCCATACATAAAACATATTAACTCCATTATTTTATTCCTAATGCCTAAAAGAGGTCTGGTAGCCTAATGATAAGAAACTACACTGCAATTCTGAAGGCACGTGGTTCAATTCCACTAGCTGCTCTGCAGAAAAAGAGTGGACAATCTCTCGTGCTACTTACCGGTTTTGAAAACCTGCTGAAGGGTCAGCTATGGGTCAGTTCTACCTCGACAGGACACAACAATGCTTAAAAGAAATTCCAAATCCACATTCTAGCCTGGGGCAAAATTCTTCTTCATCTGTGAATCTAGAAAAGAAGTTATCTCCTTCCAAAGACCAAAAGTGGGACAGGTATTTCCATCACAAATGGGGAAAATGAGAGGGAAAGAAGGAATAACTGGTACCACATAGTCCAAAAACCAAACTGAACAATTTGCATTCACTTTCGAGGCTTGAAAGTAACTCTTTGTTCTCTGAGACCATCTAGGCAACTGACTTGTCCTCTTAATGTTGGCCATGGTTTCTGAGTATTTTAGCCCTAGGCTTCAGCTCCATCTCTTCGTAGGCTTCAGTCCCACTGGGACAGCAATTCTGCTTCCTTGGCTTTTGCTCCATTCTTCTACTACAACTGAACAGTGACCAAACCCTCTTGGCCCCAGCAAGTCCTATTCTTTGGTCTTTTGGGAATGTCCTCTCCACCTTCTCAGCTTTGAGCAAAGAATCCAGCCCCATTCTCCTGGCATGTGCAAACAGCAGCTCCCACTCCAAAATCAAGTTGGTCCACCAGGTCATTATTCACCCTTTGAGATCTCAGAGACAATCGTCCTACACATTGAAAGTATAGCAGTTGTGCTTGCCATACTCATTTGTCTAATTAGCTTCCATTTCTTGGTTCTATGGATTCTCAGTCCTTTTGGCTTTCAGGGTCAGTACAGCCTCTGTCCTACTTGAACAATTGTTAGAAAGCTCTAGTTCCACTGGTAATGTGATCAGAGGTACCTCGTTCTACCAGTAAACCTTGGCTTGAAGATGATCAGCTCTACTGTTCTATAATTCAGGAATCCTAATTCCACTTACTGTCATTGAGGACACCTCATGGCACCAGGAAGCTTCCTTGTCACTCAATTGACAAATGAGACTCAAATGACACTCAATTTTCTCATTCTGTTGGTTGGGTCCTGGGCTATTTTACACCAGCCTACAAGTTCTGCTGCTGCTATTTCTTTGCTACATCTTCTCATCTCTTGAAATTAGTGTGTCTTAGAAGAAATCTTAGCCTGAATCTAGGTGGTTCTCAGCACAGAGATACCAAGTCCCAAGGATAAGCTGTAGTCTTAACTCCTTTTTCTTGGTAGTAGGCAGACCTGTCAGAACTCTGTTGTTTAGTTAATCTCCGTTATATCTAAAAAGAGAGCGACTGAAGATACAAAGTAATCCTGTAGATGATATTCTTTCTCATTAACATAACTGCTAATTCTGTCTCATTACCATTAATAGAAGTTCTATTTTACAACACAAGAGATAATTACACAGGATCACAAAGCAGAGGATAATTACTTAATACTGAAAATCATGGCCGAGCCAAATTGACAATTATTTTTAGGAGGACACAAGTAAATCATACCATATGTATATAAATAGAAACTGCATTTGATGTGGACAAGCAAGTTATCTTTACATTGTTGTTGATGTTGTTGT
>NW_006399932.1:4798573-4856955 GCF_000299155.1 Elephantulus edwardii | reverse complement strand
TTAAACCAAATCTACAGGAGCCAAAATATGACTTCGATTTCATACCACCTGAATTTAAGAATCATCTCAGGAACAGGTTTGAGGCCTTGAACACTAACGAGCGAAGACCAGATGAGTTGTGGGAGGATGTCAAAGATATCCTTCAGGAAGAGTGTAAACGGTCATTATCTTTACATACATTCTTTTTTAAAGAAGTCAAACTCAACCCACTGCTGTCAAGTCAGAACCCTCTGAAAACTGATGCTCCATCAGGTTTTCAGAGACTGTAAATCACAAGGGAGGAGACAATCCATCTTTCTCCTATTGAGACATTAACAGACTCAGGCTCTCTGATGGTCTGAATCCACCAGCAACTCTGATGCTATATAGTTTCTAGTTTAGAAGCTGATATGAAGACTAAATAAGATAATGCATATAACATATTGAAGAAATGTCAAATACTATGCTCCTCAAAACTACTCTTTATTTTTAACTAATGTCTTTGCTTGGCCCTTCGTTTCTAGATTATGTCTTCACAGTTTTAAAGACAATTGTCTGAGAGAAAAAGTTTGGTGACTGGAGTTTGAGAAGAAGGTTTCTTTACCCCCTTCAGGACAGGGCAGGGTTCAGAGCTATCAATGCATAGAGTCACTATGAGTCGCAGATGACTCAATGGCACATAACAACAACAACTACCACAACTGCTTGGTTGATGTGATGACCATCTTCAAGAGGATGCATGAGGTGACATGACAGAGCCAGGTACAGATTTGCTGTTCAGAGGTTCTCTATGGGTCATGGTCAACTTGATGAGACCTAAAAACATAATTGGAGGGGAGTGTGTGCACACGTGAATGAACACAAGTATGGGAGTCAAAGAATTCATACTGTAAAAAAAAGGAGTTTACTACCCTGCTTGTGCCACTTTCTGTCATAGACAAACATATCAACTGTTGTGTTGTGTGGTTACATTGCCTCACAGACCTCAAACCTGGTACACTGCTTCAAATTGCATTGCAAGAATATGACTTCACATCACAATGTTAATAATTGACCTCCACCCTGGTAATAAGATCTTTTCTGGCCCTTATACAATTGGAATCCACCTGAGACTTTCTAACCATCTACTCGATAACAAATTGGCAGAAAGTAATAAGAAATTCCATCCTAGTGTTTGGATGAGTCCTTTCCATTTACATAGTTTATTTTGAGTGCATTGCAGGCTTGTCCTAAAGGGAAAAAATAAATTAAATTAAGCTTTTTAAGTTTCCCTTTCACCTCTGGACTCAGGTTGTTCTCAAGACACTGTCATTAAGTTGCAGTCAGCATGCAAGCTTAGCATGACGACACCATTCTGTCTTCCAGGTGTGGCTTCAGGGTCACACAGAACATTTGCTTCTGGAGGGTTTACTTCACAGCACACCACAGACACATTCTGATACTCATGGGGGTGAGATCATGGTGCTGGCATGGATTTATCATTCTTCTCAATTCAAGGGGCTGAATTCAATCTCCTGACCTTGTATCTAGTGATTCGGCCAGTGCAAAACTAAACAAGATGGAACAAAAAACTGGAAAACCACAACACATGCAGCCACTTAGTTAGAAGGTGACACTACTGAATTTAGTCTGTGAAGGTCTTGTCACATGGAAGTCCAGAAATAGCTATGACCTCAACTTGGGGGTAGGAGACTACCCATTCAGAAATGAATGAACACATTCCATTGTGGTTGTAAAGTGTTTAAGATCTATTTTGGGGCAAAAGGGATATTGTGAATACTTTCCCTTGTTCATAATTACTCTAACCCAAACTTTTTGCTTCTTAGCATTTTTCAGTGACTCTACATGCCAATAATTTTTTGACATACCATCTAACCTAGAAAACATTCTGGCAAAGAGGCAGGATTCCCTGTGACTCACTGGGTCCCTAGGGCCAGCCAAGAGCAGCTTGGTCCTTGTAACTAGTCCCAATCTGGACATCTCTCAGGCAGGCCTGAGTCTCACTGCACAGTTCCAAATCTGATCAGTTCAGATGGCCCCTGAGTGATGCTGCCATATTAAGCACATGGAAACATCCATGTCATTGTGAAATTATTTTTAAAGTAAAGATTTAACATTAACTTTTCAGATTTGCATTCAATTCCAAATTTGGGACTGGAATGTAGGTGAAATTAGTTTCTGAGCCTTTTCATTGGGTTTGATTTTGCAAAACGTTAATGCCAGCAAGCATTTCTTTATCATCAATACCAACTAGATTACAGACTGTATCCCTTCCCCTCCGCCCCCATTCTATTTGCTATTTGGTAACAATTATTTCTGTGACAGAAGGATCTCTAGAGACAATTCCTGACCCAAGGGCTATTGGTTTCATCAGTTTAGTTTTGAGCTTGGGTCATTCTGTGGTAATCTTGTTGAGCATGATGACTATGGGCTGTATACTCTCTTCACTAAAGCATTCCTGACATCAGCAGCTCCAGGGAGAAAGAAGATTCTACAACATTTCCTTTTATCAAAGAATCTCCTTGTAAAACTGTCCATTGTGACACTTAACATGAGTAGATCACGTTGGTCATTCTACATGTTTTACATGTATTATTTAATTGCATTTGATTTTTATAACCAACTAGGGGTTCACTGCAGATAAGTTCTATTTCTTAAAAAAATGCTCTTTATCATTAACCAATTGCTGTTGTCACTGTTGTTGTTAAATGCCACTGAGTTAACTGTAACTCAAAGTGTTCCAAATTATCAAGATTTCATTTTGGCAAATGAAACTTGCTTCAGTTTTTATTAAAGTTGTGCTTTCTAGCAGAAATGAAAAATTGTCAAAGCTATGTCTTACATGTACATATGAAATATAACTTTGTTTCAAACAGGAAGGGATGAATTATGTGACAATTTTAAGTTATTATTTTTATAGTCTTCATTGACTTAAAGTCATTTCATTATTGTTGTTATTGTTATGTGCTGTTCAGTTGCCTGAGACCCATAGTGACCTTATGTAAGCAGCTCTGAAACCTGCCATATCCTGAGCCAGTCTCACTAATACCAACATACTAACCCTCACTGCCCCATTTACTGTATCAATCCATCTCATCCGGGGTCTTTCTCTCCTGTGGTGTCCCTCCACTATTTCAAGCATAATGTCCTTCTCCAAGGACTATCTCTTCTAGCTGCGTACCCAAAGTATGTGAGATGGAGCTTCAAAATCCTAGCCTACAAGAAGAAACTAGGTTTCACTCTCTCCAAGACAGACCTATTTGTTTTCTTGGCAGTCCATGGTATGTTCAAGACTCTTCTCTATCACCACAGCCTAAAGGCATCAATGCTTCTTCTGTCATCCTTAGTCATTGTCCAGCTTTCTGATGCATAACAAGTAACTTCAAAGAGCATGGCCTGGATCAGGTGCACCTTAGTCTCTAGACTGACATTGCACCTTTTCAGTACTCTGGAGAGGTCACCGACAGCAGATTTTCCCAATGCAATTCATCTTTTGATTTCCTGACTGCTGATGCTAAGAGTGTTGATTGTAGAGAAGAGCAAGCTATAACTGTTAACAACCTCAATCTGTCTAAATTATGTAGCTTACACATTGTTAATTCTCATATCTTAAAGACCCTCTTGCATTGAGGTATCCAAGATTAGCTCAGAGGGAAAAAGAATTGCTACTACATAGAAACAGAAAGGGACAATAAGTCATTACTTTATATGGCAAGCTACAGATTTCATGTTTCGAAGTAACTTTTACAAATATTTAGGGAGGTTGTTGTTTATTTGGTTCTATTTGTTTATTATTGTTTATTTTATTTACATAAACACGGCAAAAGAGGCACTATTAAATATACTTATGGCTCAGAGATGTAAAACAACTCCTCACAATAATACCTTTAAGGCATGAGCACCATTCAGGTTCTCTGATGCTGTGTTCAGAGTATCATTTTCGTCTAACCATCCGCTTCCTCAATGAGACTTGGAAATGGCCTCTTGAGGCTAGGCTTCCCTCTGTTGCCATCCTGCAGGGACATCATTCTTGAGAAAGTGGAGGGACAGCGAAAGAGAGGGAGATTGACACAGTGACTTTAGCAATCGGCTCTAGAATGTCAGAGATGACAAGAATGGCACAGCATAGGGCAGGTTCAGGTCTGCTATTCATACGATCACTACGAGTCGCACTCAATTGGACAGCACTTAACAACAACAACAACTGCTGAAGAAGATGGTATCTGTCTTCATGTAAAATGACAGACACCAAAGATTTTCTCCTTTATGTCTTTCTCTTTCTCACTTTCATGGAGTGGGAAATCAACTCACAGTTTACCATCCATGGGGTGTCTAAGGCTCTAAATTGCAAAATCAGATTGTTCTTATTTCTCTCACAGAGCAGCTATTGGATTTGAACCACACACTTTTGGGTATCCAGTGCAGCTCCTTACCTCTAGGCTACCAAAGAGTCAGCTATGAGTCAGTTCTGACGCAACCATATATAATAACAATAAACTCCTTCACAGTTTAAAAAAAAAACACAACAAAAAAAGCCACTCTATCTAGTCATACTAAACCAATGAGAAAGGATGTATTTTCCTAGAATTTCTTGCTACTAGAAAGTATTCCCTGTGATACCCAAGCATCCTTTTCATTGGTTGAGTGGTAGTTATGAGTAATCTTTTTCTTCTAGACTGAAGCAAGCAATGGACTATCCAGCACACCTTTGGAGGCTCTCTGGCAAAGTTTAAGTCTCATCTCTACTGTTCAGTTTAGTGGATACATAATGAACATTGCACTGGAGCAGATGAAGGAAAGAACTGTTTAAAAGGAATATATAATTAGACATCATATGTACAACAAAAGCCCAGAATAAGAAGTATATTGAAAAGAGGACTGAAGGGAGTGGGGTGCAGAAATGAATGAATGAAAAGCTAAAAAAAAAAATAATAAGAGCAGTGTTTCTGTTCATAAGCGATTTGGCAGCAGTTATGAGTGATCATTACCCAACATGATAAATGTAACTGATATCACTGAATGGTACACCTGAAGTATGTGAATCAGCAAATTACACACAAAATGAAAAGCCCAATTATCTACTTCAGAAAATTAGTCAGTAAAAGTCTCATGGATCACAATGTTTTCATTCACAACTGAGTGTGAGGACGACATAAGACTGGGCAGCGTTTCCTTGTATTGTATAGGGGAGTCAGTGGGGTGAGATGCTGGCTCAAAGGATGCTTCCAACAGCTGCCATAGCTGTGGGTCTTCGGGAAAGGTGGATAATGTCTTTGTGACTTGTGTACATCCACAGCAAAGTATGAACAAATGTAGTAACACCTACCTCACAGGGTGACTAGAAGCTGAAATTAAACATAAAGTGCTTAGAACAGGACTTTACGATTAGCCCATGAGGAGGGACATTTATTTTAAAGAATTAATCTCTCAGATTGTTCAATCCACACAGCGAGAATAATGATGACTCTTGTAACTAGAATCACATTCTGTATTTGAAACTTTTAAAATATCCTAATAGGAATAGCCTATGGACCATCAAGAGAACAAACAAGCATGACTTGGAGGAAAGGCAGCCAGAATGTTCCTTAGGCAAAAATGGGGAAATGCCACCTTACTTTGGGCATGTTGGCAGCACGGGCCAGTTCTTGGAAAGAGACATCATTCTGGAAAAGGTAGAGGGGTCAGTAAAAAAGAAGACCTTCAATGAGATAGGTTGACCAAATGACTGTCACAGTAGGCACAAACATATCTGAGACTGTGAGGATGGTACAGGATAAGGCAAGATTCAGATCTGTTGTTCATAAGAGTTGTTATATTGTTGTTGTTGGTAGATAGCCAGCTAGTCGAGTACTACTCACAGCAACCCTATGAGCAGCCCACCTAAACTCTGCCCTATCCTGTGTCATCCTCATCATCTCTGACACCACTAGAGCCCACTGCTGAAGTCATTGTGTCAATCCATCTCACAAGAGGTCTTCCTGTCCTTTGTTGATCATCTGTCTTTCCAAGCATGATGTCCCTTTCCAAGCATGATATTCCTTTTAAAGGAATAGCCTCATCTAGCTTCATGTCCATGAAAAAGCATGAAAGCATGAAAGAAGTTTCATAATTTTTGCCTCCAAAGAGTACACTGAGTTACAGTCAATTTAACAGCACTTAACAACACTTAAAAACAACAACAATAAAACGCCCTATGAATGTAGAGAATGTGTGCTGTTTTGAAGAGAAGATTTCAATGTCTGACCCATACCTGCTTTCTTGTGGAGGAGATTCCCCCCCGCCTCGTCTCATCAAATCAAAGGGGAAGGAGGGCACATTTGTTAAATTCTGATCTCTAGAGTAACTAAATCAGTAGCTTATTATCCAGTAATCAAGAGTTTGTTGAGGCGCTGTCTAGCCTGGAGTGGGTGGGTTTGCCCAAAGCCTCAAGGGCCTCAATCCCTAAGGGAATCTGACGGAGACTGTGGTCCTAGGGGAGCAGACAGAACCCAACTGTGTGCGGCTTTATCTATGGATAGATCTAGAATAAGAGCCCTACCCGGTCCTGCAGGATTACCCAGGCAAAGCTGGCAGGCAGCCTGGAGCTCTGAAAAGTGGGGCAACCGTTGACTGTGTGGGTGGGTTGTTTGGTGAGCCTGAGGCAACACTAGTCCTGAAATCAGAGGTGGATCTGAATAGAGAAGCAGATCCATAGCTAATAGAGAAAAGATAGAATGAGAACTGTGATTATTTTTCAGCATTTGAGATGGCATGTAATTTCTGACAAGATCAGCAGGGGTGCAATTGGTGCCAATGAGGGAGACTCTTACCATCTCCTCTTCTAGTATTAACTATGCCTGAGTCACATCATGGTGTGACACGCACATAAACACTAAGCTCTGTCGTCTCCAATGAAGCCAAGCCTGGTAAGTAGAGACAGAGATTCTCCATGCCCTGCTCTGGTTGACTGTGTACACTTGACTCTAAAGGCCCTCCTCCAAGTCTCCTGTGGTTCACGTTCTACCTAATTCTCCATTTTCAGCTTTCTAAGCCATCCCCTTTCCTACACTGTCCCTCAAATCTCTTCCTACAATGTTCTCAGAAAGCTTTTCTTTAACTATTTTTAATTTTTTTATTGGTTTGTTTACAAGGTTCATATGCATTGCATTTGATGGGCAAGGTCCAATGATGATTAATTTTCTAAAACATAATGCAGGAAGGGATTGTATAACAATGAAAGAATTTTTCTTTTACTTTTCAAAGAGAAGAATGAACTGGAGGGGAGGAGTGGCCAGGGAGAAAAGGGCAACAATGAAAGAATGAAAATTAAAAAAAAAAAAACCCAAACAAAACATAATGCATGAGAATGTATTAAACATAATGTGAATAAAGAATAGTGTGAAACACAACGGTTTCTTTGAACATATTAAATGCTGAGCTCTCAAAAATTGGTCATGTTTTGTAATTGTTTTTGTGTACCACTGAGTCAGAAACAACCCAGAGCTGACCCTCCAGTGACTTTTTAGAAGCAGTAAATTACAGGGGAGGAGAATATCCATATTTCTCCGGTGGAGCAGCTAGTGGATTTGAACCATGTGCCTTTGAGTTGACAGCACTACTCCTTATCACTAAACCACCAGAGCTCCCTTAGTTGTGTAAAATGTATCTACCCTGGCTATATTATATCCCTGTCCATTGTCATCTCTGTTCACCATGGCACCTACATACCAGGCTGCTGAGAGGAGATGCTCAATAAATATTCATTCAGTGAATAAATAAATATGTACTGGCAATAATTACATTGAACTGAGAACTGCATGGCTTCTAAGAGTGGCTCTGAATTTTCTAAATGGAGAATTGCTCTCTTTTCCTTGATTACTCTGTAAGGTTGCTACAGGCAATAGAACTCACTCTCATTATTAAATTACTGAAGGACATGAAGCATCTTCTATTAAGGGCTGGGTAAAACTGAAGAAGAGATATCTCTCATTTGTTCTCAGTTTCAGAGATGACATTGTCAATATGGTGTCTACATTTATTCTGTCACCAGCCAGTGTGATTCAAGTTGTGTGTGGATCAGGAGCTGTGATTCCTTCCCTCTCTCTTCTGCTTGTCCCCTCAATTCCAACCACTCTTGTCCACTTGCCCAGAGCAGAGCATAAGGTGAAGGAGACATCTGAGTCTCTATTTCTTACTTGGAATTTGGAACTGTCCTAAAACCAGACGTCATGCACCTAATCTGTTTTTATCCATTAGTTTTACAACTAAGAGACATATGGAAAGTTGGGAAAAAGAGGATACCTTTGGAAGAAGGATCATTGATCCTAATTTTTCTATGCAATTTGAGATCCCATCATCACACACACTATAAGAGCCCTATAGATGTTCTTCTAGACTGTTCTTCCCTCCCAGGGCTTTGCTGCTGCTGCCTAGTCAGGGATTCTTCAAGGGGAAGATTCCAACCTCAGCTTTCAAATACATGGACTCATCCTCATATATTATCACAATAAAGATTTAAAAATTCCAAGGTTCTGTATAAATTCTGTGAGCTTCGGCCTGAGGCTTGAGGAATGGCTGTTGCTAATTGCTGTCAAGCCTGCTCCCTACTCATGGTGACCCCATGCACATAGTACCAAAATGTTTTCCAGTCTTATTATGCCATCCCTATTGACTGTTATAGATCAGACCACTGTGATCCATAGAGTTTTCATTGGATTCTTTTTGAGGAATAGATTACTAGTCCTTTCTTCTTAACTCATCTTAGTCTAGAAGCATCAGTAAAACCAGCTAAGCATTCTAGCAACACATAAGTATTCACAGACAAACCGTGGTGAATTCATACAAGCTGTACAGAGTAGTGATAACCCAAGTCTCCGGTATGACAGGCAAGAACTCTACCACTGACGACAGGCAAGAACTATACCACTGAACCACCAATGGCCCCCCAAAAAACCCCAAAACACTATTTCCCACCATGTCTCCTCCAACTATTATGCATTACAAGGGCTTAGATGGTAGGAACACTTTTCAAAATTATAAAATAAGTGAACTATGAAATATATATGTGTACAAATGGACTAACATATCCAAAGACATGAACATTTGGTGCTTCTTGACCATCAGATTCTTAAATATCCTGGCACAGGCTTGTGTTAGTTATAATAATTGAAAAATCATAAAACGTTTTAGCTGACGGAAAGCTTAGTGGTAGAATCTTTAAATATGATTATTTTTTAAAAATGTCCTGTCTTTATTTGTGCAAATAAAATATATATAAAACCGACCTTTTTTGTTGAAGTGTGGGTTAGGACCAAGTGACAAATTTGGTCCAAATTTTAACAACAGATGTTGCTGTTAGTTGCTGGTCTTTAGCTCATAGTGATCCTGTGAAATAAAGAACAGCCCCATAGAGTTCTCTTATTTTATGTTGGTTGGTCTATAAAGGTCTGTAGTTTAAATCTACCATCGATTCCAAGGGAGAAAGATGAGTGGCCTCTTGCTATAAACACTGACGGCTTTGGAAATCTGGTAGAAAGTCACCATCAGTCAGAACTGATTAAGCACCAATGATGATGTGTTGTTTCTTTAACTCTTTATTGGAGCAGGTTGTTGTTGTTGTTGTTGTTGTTGTGTGGTATAGAGCCAGAATTGACACATAGCAGACCCTCCAGCAGGTTTTCCGAGGCAGGTAAACTGCACATGAGGAGATTGCCCATCCTTCTCCTGGGAAGCAGCTGATGCTTTCAGGATTGCAGCGCAGCTTCTTGGACTGAAGCAGGTAGGCAGGTCTTCCCTGGGGCCACTGACTGGGTTGTCTGAACTGTCAATCTTCTGGCTGCATCTAGTGCAGTATTAGATTGTTGTGCTACCAGGAGTCCTTAATAATATTTATATTTTCTCAAAAAAGTTTCAAGTACAAAATCAGGAATGAATCTCAGATGAAGAAAAGAAGCTTCTGGAAATGCAGGGCACATTCATGGATTGGGGTATGAGGAGGCTCTGGGAAGAGATTAACAAAGAGGATCCAAGACCAGTACCCGCTGTTGGAGAAGGTGATGCCACATGGGAAAGATATGATCTCACTGACTTAACGTTGGTCTCTGTACGTTCTAACTCACTTTTACCAGGACATTCTGAAGCTATACACTTTGTAGTATATTAGCATATAATTTCATCACTATAAAATCAAATCCCAAATGAGTAGCATAAATGGCAACCATTAAACTAAGTTCCAAAACACCACAGTAACCACTCCTTAGACATGACTCCTTCAAAGCAGATATGAATGCTCGTGGGTGATAGAAACCTATTG
Organism: Elephantulus edwardii; assembly: GCF_000299155.1. NCBI lineage: Eukaryota > Metazoa > Chordata > Mammalia > Macroscelidea > Macroscelididae > Elephantulus > Elephantulus edwardii. The sequence continues at coordinate 4,846,685 of NW_006399932.1, read as the reverse complement.
GGATTAAAAACTACCCCAAAAAGATACAGTAGCTGGTAGGTAGGTAAAGGCACATAAGACTACAAGTTGCTTTGGTCTCATTTGTGGTTACTTACTAAAATTGAAAGTGGACAACCTGAGGAAATAAAGATTTCCACAAACACTCAGTGCTCTCATGGAAATATCTGAGGGTGGGACAGACTTGGAGACAAATGCATGAAGCGCCATATATAAGAATGTCCAAAAGACTTAGGACCAGTAATGATGGCAACCAATGGGTAAAGTCATAGCCCATGGAGGATGCCAGAGTTTGCTTCTCACTGTCCTTCAGAAACTACAATGGAAGGCAGCAGTCATTCTTCATTCAATTCACATCAAACAGGAATGACTTTCCATTCGGGGAGTAATGACTTGATTGGACACCTATGAGTCATAAGTGTCCCTTTGTGAAGAAGACAGAACCAGCCCACAGCAATGGTCAGGTCACATTTCAACCTCTGTTGCGTCAGTCCTTTACCTGCGTCTGAGAAAGGTTCTGGATCCTGGCTCACTGCGTGGTCTCAATTCCAGACTACAATAAATACTACAATGACCCTAATAATTCTTAAACATCAGTAATGCCAGTTTTCTTCCCCCATGGGGAAACATCAATTTTTATTTATGTGGACAAAATACATCAAACATTCAAACTGTAGAGGCCCCACAATTTCATTACTACTTCCTGGGACAGACAGGAGGGTATTTTCCTTTGTACCTCTAGCAAGCAAGTATACATTTATCGATCAGGACACTCTACAGTGTATGTCTAATAAAATACGCTAGTCCTCTGGGTAATTCCAAATTCCTCTATAAAAAAAGAATTTGGCTTCTCTTCCTATAATGACTGCATTTGGGGGTGGGGAGGAGGGATGAACTAAAATAGTGCACATTTTAAATTTATCTTGAGAAGGGTTAAGTACAAAAATCCCGTTAAACAATAATGAGATTTGTGTGTGAAACTTTATACCCTTTGAACATTCGTAAGAATGTGACTCTCCTCTTTTCTCCCCAACTAATAACAATCCAACATTATTTAACATAATCCTACTGACAGGTAATTTCTGACGCAAAATTTATTACTGGCTTGCCCTTCGAGGGCATGTTTCACTATTAATGTTTCCTTTTAAAAGCTATAGCATACATTAGATTCTTACACAAAGTTTCCCTCTGTTTTCCTTGGAGAACCCTACTTTCTGTGGTATTTCACATTGCCCAAGTCTGTTTTAACTGCACACATACACACACACCCTGACTTTCCCCTTCAATGCCCAAGATACACTTAACATGGAAGCATTTTATTCTACCATCACTCAATTTGCCTATAACTGAATAAACAACAATAGTAACGTAGCCTCAGTTTAATCCAGTATGGTTCTCCTATACCCAACTCGGTATATGATTGAGTAAGGCTTAAGGCTTGAATTTAGCATGCTCATTCTGGGAAGGACAGAGCTATAGGCTGCAGACGGTCGTACAGGGTTAGCTAGATACAAGAGGAGGCCGTGTGATTGGGGCTGAAGCCTTTCACAATCCACCGCAGGAGGGACAGTTCAGAGCATAGTTACGATTCTGACTCATTCAGAAAAATGCTTTTTACCTGGTGAGTCAGCACACAGCTAGGTATTTCCCTACCTGAGCTAACCATAAAAGGACATTGCTACCTGAAGCACTAAGGAGCATTAAGTCATCTTCCCCAGAAGGAAACACACACCATCTCTTGCTTTTTCTGGAACAGTGTTACAGGCATCATGAGCTCATAGGCTGAGGTTGACTGTGCGCTGTCCTTCCGTGTGGTCGCCCTTCCAGGGGCTAGTTTGGCTGGCAAGGCAGCAAGGGGACAATGACAGACGCATTTCCTTAGTTGTGTTCCACTCATTTCTATGTGATTTTAGAGGTCAGGTTTATAGGGTTATTATTTGTATATAGTAAAATTCCTCCTTTGTAGTGTCCAGTGCTATGAGATTTGATAGATATTCTTTACCACGACCAAGAAAAAGAAGAATTCTATCACCTTAAAAGATTTCCTATATCCCCTCTCCACACGTGTCCCCATTTAAAAGCTCATTTTAAAATAATATTCAAATAACTTACAAAGCAAATAAACAGATTGACCCTCAAGTTGATTGATAAACATTCTTATAACTTGGCTTAATACATTAGTGGAATTTCCTGAGATTTGAGGACTCTGAATACTAATAGATAACCTATTTCCACAAAGAAGCTCTTTCAGATGTTATCCTAAAAAGCAAATTCTTAGTATCTTAATTCATTTTCTCATTTTAAGAGGAACACTTCTATTTTGCCCAAGCACAGTGGGAGATCTTAAGCTCAAGCTCTGTTCTTGTCCCTGGGTAATAAAAATATTAACACACTTGGCTGCCTCTGAAAGGCTGGAGGTTCAAGTTCACCCAAAGGTTCCTGAGAGGAAAGTTCTGGCAATCTACTTCCAAAAATCACCTACTAGGGGAGCTCTGGTGGCCTAGTGGCAAGGAGCTGCAACTACAATCCCAGTGGCTCACAGTTCGAATCCACCAGATGCTCTGCCGGGAAAAGGAGGGACAATCTCCTCCTGTACCAGTCAGATCTGATTGGACGGTACACTCACACAAAAATTAAAAAAAAATTTAAAAAAAAATCACCTACTGTAAACAGTGTGGAGAACAGTTCTCTCTGACTCACAAGGCTACGCTTATATTCCTTTAAGTCTTTTTTCAAGGGAGCCCTGATGTCTATAGGCAGTGGAGCTGTTGAATGAAGGCTGAACATCTCTGGTCATTAGAACACACTAGCAGCTCCTTAGGAGAAAGATAAACGGTCTCTTCCCTTGAAATTTACAGCCTTGAAAACCGGACAGAGGGCTGCTATGAATAGGAACTGATTCACCAAGAGTAGAGGGAGTTAAAGTCTTTGCACTCTTGCTGAACTGTGACTGGAGAAAGCTGGGCTTAGGATGAAAACCTGCATGTACTCTATTTACTTCCACCACTTCCCCACCCCTCCCTAAAGATATCTCACACACACACTGAGCTGGACACAGACACACCTCTCTCTCTCTGTCTCTCTCTATGTCTCTCTCTCTCTCTCACCCCCACACCCTCACCCAATAAGTAGATGCAATACCAAAACTTCCAGACAGTCCATAGTGGTGAACTCTCCCTGGCCACTGTCTGGACGCTTCCAGGCCGGTGCCTGCAATGAAGAGCCTGAGTCACCCCCATAGTTGGAACTGTTTCAATTTCAAAAGAAGGAAGAGTTAAATTCCTAGGTTACGGGGCCATTAACAGTGCACCCACTCATTTTTCACTTGAAGAAACTTTTCTAAGGGTTGAATTCTTATCTTCAGGGGGCCAGTAAATGCAACTTTTGTGTTTTCATTGGGTTTATTTAGCCTGGGGGATATGGGTCCCTCTGTTTAGTCAGTAAATTTTCTGCTTTGTGTGAATGTGTGTGGTTACTAAAAAATCTATCATGCAAGGCTAACAAAAATGTAGCTGCCTTTACATGGTGGATTTTGGCAAGAATGTAGTCGCTCAAGATGGTTGCACTGTGCTTATAATTGAATTGTGGTCACTAAGCCGAATGCTATCAACTTCTATAAAAACCCAAAGCCAGATACCTCAGAGATTGGCTTTCACCACTTTCCCTGTGACCCTCTGCCCTGGACAGGCTGAGCACTGCTGAGGAAAAAAAACCCCGCCAGATCTTTTCGAAGCCACCATTGGAATAGTTCCAGCCATCACTAAAAGAGCATTGTTGACCACAGTTTAAATCAACATCGCCAGACATGCTGGGCACGGAGTACAGGCCCTAGAAGATGTCCCTCACAATGCAACTCTTGGACCATTTACCAATCTTTCTTCCTTCTGCCTCACACCTGACACATCTGCCTCTGTCTCTTCCATCTTCCTTCTTTGCACTTAGACCAGAGCGACATCAACCACAGACAGGAGTAAACGGCCACTGTGGGCTTCTGCACCTAAGTATACAGTCCTGACAGCCAAATCACCACTACTCCTCAGAGAAAGTCAGGGGATCCTCAGGTACCCTAGTACTACTGCTCACAAGAAGTCAGGTGACCCTCAGGTACCCTAGTGTGTCCAACTCCACAAAGTGGCCTTGGTTCCTGTGAGATTTGAAAAACAAGAGAAAACATGCTCTGTCAACAGAAGTGTTACAGGTGGAAAGAACAACTGAAACAAAAAATATACAATTCCATTAACTCTCCAAATAAAACCAGGACTAGATAAAAACCTATGCAAGATGACTGCCTTTCTCATTAGGCTATATAAAAGAGCATTTGAAAGGTTGTTTGGTGATTTCATCCCACCAAGAGGTGCCTCAGAAGACAGGTCTAAAGCATAGCTTCCAAAGAGTTACATCCTGGGAAAATCTACAGAACAGTTCTCTATGCACATGGGGTCTCCTGGGATTGGAATCACTCACTGGCAACTGGATTTTTTTCCATTTGTTCTTGCTTGGACACATCTTCTCATGTTTAGAGCCAACATTTTAGCCCAAATTCTGCTGAAAATGTGCTCCTAGACTACAGAGCCTTAGAAGAAGGACAGAGCAGCAGTTAGAAATCCAGCAAGTCAGGGGGCTTCTAGGCTGCCCACCACAGACCACGTTAAAGCAGAACAGACCGCCCCATAGACCAAGGACCTAGAAGAAATGAAGACATGTCTTCAAAGCATCAGTCAAGAAAAGTACACATTCCTCAACAATTAGGACATTTTTGCTGCCCAAAAGCTCCTGTGTTAATCAGAGTCGCTGCAACTTTCCACTCTTGATGGTTGCCTACGTGGGTGTTTACATATTATGAGGGCAAAAAATGTCTCACCGAGGTTCTTTAAAGTTGTACCTCTCACATCCTGTTTCAGATGTCAAGCTCCAAGAGGCATTATTTGACTTTCTGGTTAAAAGTAGAGAGATCTTGGTGGTGCAATGGTTAAGCACTGGTATGCTGAATGAAAGCTGGGAGGTGTGAACTCATTGGCAGCTTCTGTGGGAGAGAAGGCCTGGTGAACTGCTCCCAGAGGATTAAAGTCCAGGAAATCCTTTGTGGCAGTTTTTCACTCTTCTACAGGGCAACTATGAGTTAGAATCAGCTTGAAAGCACACAAAACCAACAGTTATTAACTACAGATACAGCATTGTATGTAGGGAGTAATAGATTATGAGAAAACACTGATTCATTATTGCTTAAATTGCCACTGATGAATATTTACACCAAGAATTAAAAAATCTTCCTTTAAAACTAAAGCAACGTAAGAAGGTAGAGATTCTATCCTCACATTTGAGCCAGACAATACTTACCTTACATACAATCAACAGTCCGTATCATTAACCCTCATTGACCCAGGGGTTACTCACATGTCAACACACATCAAACCATCAAGTTGCCCTATACTCTCAGGACTTGGAGGCCTGGTTTTAAGATAAGTAGTAATGACTTCTGAAGAAGTGAACAATGAAATCGGATTTTCTCAAATTGTTTTGGAGCCACTGATACAAGTCCTGATGTCTTAACTTTAGCCTGTTCACTGTGCTTGGATAGGGGGTGGAGAGTAGTATAGAATGAGGGGGAGAGGGTAAGTAAGGGCTTGGGGAACCAGGGAAGCCAGAAGACTGGGCCTGAGTACTATCCCTGACAGCCAAATTCCTCCCCATTACCAGTTAGTACTTTTAATTACATATTACATTTCCTTTAACTCATTTCCCCAAAAGATCTCTCTGGCATTTTCTTGCTAACTTCTTTATCTATAGCTCTCCATCCCCACCACTATCAAGACATCATAAACATAGAGGGTGGGACGGAAGAAAGAGAGACACACAGCGAAAATTGCAGTATATAAACTGCAAAACACACTTGGTGAAAGGCTTTCTTGCTCTGCTTTCCACTAAAAAAATTAACAAAGACAAAAACCAAAGTGAAGGGCAAAGCCAGGGTGAGTGTGTATGGGGGTGTGTGCATTGTGCAGGGATATGTGTGTGTGTGTGTGAGAGAGAGATTGCACATATGTGTGAAATCTGTGTGGTACAGAGGAAGCCACATAAGCTCTTTCAGTGCCCCAATGTCATGATTAATAAACAAAGCTCACAGCCAATGACATTACCCAGGAAATACCATGTCCTGTGCTGTTCAGTGTTTGTTTCAAGGGCAAAGTCTGGAGGAAAACAAAAGAAGCCAGTGGGAGAAGAAGAAATTCCGTCTAACTGCACTGCTGTGCACTTTAAAAGCAAATCATATCCCAAGACTGCCTTTGCGATTTTTTAAAGAGCATACCTTTCCAAGTTTGTGCATGGCTTAAAAATAAAAACTCATAGACACTGCTCTTTCTTTGGGTAAGAGGCAATTGTCTTTATTCTTTCATAGTCTTATAAATAAAAAGATCTTAAATTCTTTCCAATGCATCACTTTTAAAAATTTATTTTTAATAAAAATTTTTCTTATTTTTTGTATGTGTACCGTCAAATCGGATCTGACCGGGACAGGACGAGATTGCCCCTCCTTCTCCAGCAGAGCATCTGGTGGATTCGAACCCCTTTCCTCTGCAATTGCAGTGCAGCGTCTTGCGATTAGGCCACCAGAGCTCACCCCAAATGCAACAAACTTTGAGAGTTTCATACTATCACTAACCAAGAACTGTACACTTGGTTTAGACTTTGAGATTCTATGTGGTTTAGAGTTCTTCAGATTTGTAAGGCAACAGCTGACATGCGTACTACTATGTTATATGGCAGGAAAGTGAATCCAGCTTGTTCTCAGGGGTTTTCCCTACCGGCATTGTGTGCACCAGAAGCACATACTCATCACTGCATCTTAGGCCTCCTTTTATGCTAGTTAGTGCATGGACCTTGGCTCCCATTCTTTCCTCTCAGGGAATTTTCTATGCAATCTCTTTTGAGGTTTGCTATCCACCAACTACTCCGTAGGAGAAAGATGGACAATCACCTTCTGTGTGATTTGTTGCTTCTTAAGACCCACTAGAGGGTCAGCTATGGGTTGGTTCCGGCTTGATGACACAAATTTCCCCTCACAGTCAGTCTTGTGTCTTTGTTGTTTGCACATTTCTTTATTTTTTTTTAGAATTTATTAGTTTTTATTCATTGTTGCACATTTTCTCACCTCCCCCCCCCTTTCTGCAAAGTCCCATTTGTTCCAGATTGTTGTCATCCAAATAATGCACAATTATATCTTCCTTTTGGACAGTTCTTCCCCTCATCTGTTCTACTGCAATGTTAATTATCTATCCACTCTTACTCCATTCTCTCCCCAACAGCCCCCATGTCTGTCCTATTTAATAACACTCGTGTTACACCATATTTATCCTTTTTAAACAGAGATATTTCACTCAGCATAACATCCTCCAGGGTTGGTCACACTTGTTGTGTAATGTTTTCTGAGTTCATTGTTTTTCAGTGCTGTGTAGTATTCCATTGTGTGAATGTATCATAATTTTTCTATCTATTCATCTGTTGATGGGCACTTGGGTTGCTTCCATCTCTTTGCTGTTGTGAATAACGCAGCAATAAACATGGGTGTGCACATCTGTTTCCATCGTGGCTCTGATTTCTTTAGGGTATATTTTCAGTAGTGGAATTTCTGGGTTAAATACCATTTGGCACATTTCTTGATTAACTTTATCTTCAGACATTTTAAATACTGGTGAACTCTGGTGGCTTAATAGTAAGGAGTCATACTGCCAATGTAAAGGTGCACAGTTCAAATTCACCAGCTGCTTCCTGGGAGAAAGATGAGTAATCTCCTCCAGTGTGATTTACTGCCTCTGAAAATCTGCTGGAGGGCCTGCTATGGGTTGTTTCAAATTCAACGGCACCCAACATCAACCATTCTAAATACAAGTTTAGTATTTAAGAAATGGGTCCAACAAAATCGTAAGAAAACAAAAAATTTTATATCTGCAAAGACTAACCAGAAAAATTACAATCTATCATACAATATAAAAATACAACAAATCAATTTCTATTGAATTGATTCCAATTCCCTGGTGTTGCCAAGTAGAATTAAGCTCCGTGATATTTTCAATGACAGACTTTTCACAAGAACTAGAACATCAAGTCTTATTTCTGATGCATCCTTGAGTGGATTCAAACCTCCAATCTTTTAATTAGCAGTTGAGCATCTATCCTGAAAGGCAAGCATTTGTGCCGCCTAAGGACTCGTAGTCATATGTGGTTGTTTTAAAATAAGTTTGTCACCAGATAAATCTACACTCACTTCCATCTTCCTTACATGCATAAGGTACAATAAAATCCTTGAACTAATTTTAAAAGGGTAAAGAATAAAAAATCTACAGACAAAAAAACAAACCAAACCATGCTGCATCTAACAGTTTGCAGAGCTGTATAGGACCCTGTCTGGAAAAGTAGGAAATCAGCAAAAGAGAAAGGCTCTCAAAGAGATGGATTAATACAACAATAATGGGCTTAAACATGGCGGTAATCGAGGATAGTACAAAACAGGACAAGTTTTCAATCTGCTGTTCATAAGGTCTCTACAAACCATAGGTGAGTGATTTGTACTTAAAAAACAACAACAAAATACCCAGTTCTAATTAGAAATAGTTTGTCATTAAGAAAAAGAGACAAAATTGCCCATGAGCTGATTTGGGATTCTGAGAGCCCTTTTCCAGGAGTGAATGTCTTTCTCACACAAAAGCTGGGTAGATACACCCAAAGCCATCTGTAATATACCACAGGCCATCTGCATGAAGTGTGTATGATTCATGTGTATGATTTTAATCATGAGGACATGGATGTAACTTATATAACTATGCATACCATCTTTAAAGGCAAGAGAGGAAAAAACAAATTTTAAGTTCCAACATAATAGTTCTGACCAAAAGTCCAGGCAATCTTGGAGAAGAGAATGCAAACATCTCTAATGTAGCAGGAAAAGCCAGCTTTGTGGGTTTAATTATTTTTAATATGTAAATTTTGATCTTAGAAAACACAGGAAGTGGCTGTCATTATCAAAATATTGTCCCAACTTTTTCTTTTCTGTAGTGAAGACAAGATTAAAAAACAAGTAGCAAAATTGGCAGCAATGTTTTCCAAATCTTACTTGAATTACTAGTTATTCAAAATCTACATTCTCATTGTCATCGCGTTGGAAGTGACTCCTAGCCAACCTTCCAGCAGGTTCTGTAAATCGCACAGAGGCTGTAAATCGTACAGAGATTACCCATCTTTCTCCTTTGGAACCACTTGTGGATTTGAAATACCAGAGGTGGCGTCTTTGGCTTTGCAGTATTTAACTCCCTATGGACTAGACCACCAGAGCTCCCTAAAATCTGCAATAACATGCCTTTTTAACTTGTATGGTTGTTGAGTTTTGACAAACATATATACTCATGCAACCACCATCTTAATCAAGATAGAGGATTTTCTTCATCACATAAGGATTCATGCTGTTCCTTTGCAGCTAGTTTCTCTCCCTGGACACTACTGATTTGTATTCTGTCACTACAAAGCCACTTTGCCTGCTCTAGGATTCTATTAAGTAGAATCACACAATTTATGTTCTTTTATTTTGTCAGACTCTCCATTTTGCTCAAGGACCCATGTCCACCAGTCCTAGGTCGTAAGAACAGGAAATCAGCTTCAACTCTGATAACAGGACCAGGAATGGACATTGCCATTTTTGAGAAAGTGGCTAAAATAGCCGGAAACAAGAAGCAGGAAGTAGGAAAGGTCACTCTCAGTTCATTTCCTTTTGGTGTATTAATTTAGCACATTGTTTGGGTTCCCCAAAAAAGATATTTTTAGAGTAAGGGAATTCCAAGTATGGGGCCAAAATTTTAAAATTAGAAGACCTTTTGGATAGTTTTCCCCATACTTGTCTTGAAGTGTTTTGCCTTTAGTCACACAGATGTGAGATAAAAAATGCTTCATGATGTAATCAGGGAAAGCAAAGGGTCTTCTCAGAAAACAGCCAGCCCCTAGTGTCTGCAGCTTCCTCGTTTACAAAGTCAACCAAGCACAGATTGAAAATATTTGGAAAAGAAAAATTTTCTAGAAAGCTCAAAAAAGTAAACCTTGAATGTGCCCCATACTGAGCACGGTACTGAATCCACATGTAACAAGCAATGTGTAGGTCTAGCCTGCCACAGCCTCCCTCCAGTCCACAGATCCGGACTCTAACTCTTTCTGTGAACATTATTCACCTAGTGCCTCCTCCTTCACTTGATACTAGTGTGGTGTGTATCTTTTGTTTCTAGAGAAACATGATGGTTCCTCTACCAGAGAAAGGTGCGAGACATCCTTCCTTGCAATTCTGCCTCTGAGAATCCACTGAGGGACGGGTTATAAGTTGGTTCCAACTCAAGGTAATGTTCAACAACAAAAACAAGGCGATTTACTGGCCACCATAACCCCTCCAAAGCTAACGTTGTTGCTGTTAATGTACCATCGGGTCGGAACCAACCCCCAGAGCCATAAAACCAACCTTTCAGAGGCAGGAAATTGCATGGAAGGAGACTACTCGTCCTTCTCCAGGGAAGAGCGAATGGATTCAAATCATGTATCTTTCGATCGGCACTGCAAATCCTTACCAGTAAGGCATTCAAGCAATCAAAAGCTAACAGGAAGCATAAACTGCTATTTATACAGCAACAAGTCCATAAAAAATTGTACTACTAACCCAAAGGCACTGCCTGCCTGGCAGTTTGGATCTACCAGTTCTGAAGGAGAAAGGTGGGCAGTCTTCTCCCGTATGATTTACAGCCATGCAAACCAAATGGAGGGTCCAGCTATGAGCTGCTTCCAACTCAACTGTAATAAGTGAGTGGGTGTGAGCATACTGCTAAATATTATAAGTACTCTAAAGTATAAGGAAGGATGTGTGCACATTATATGCAAATACTATGCCATTTGACATAAGGGATCTAAGTATCTGCAGATTTTGGAACAAGGAGGGAGGGTTCTAGAATGCTCCATGCATCCAGAGTTACAATCTGCTCTAGAAAAATTCAGGCTAAAGACAAGAGTACATAGTAAGTGTCATTGATATTGTGTACTATTGAGTCAGAATGAATTCATAGCTGACTCTCCATGGGGTTTTCAGAGGCTTTAAATAGCACAGGAAGAGACTGCTCATTCCTCTCCTGTGAAGCACTCAGTGAATTCAAAGTACATGCCTTAGGGTTGACAGTGTACCTTCTTTCCAATAGGCTTTCGGTGTTCCCTTTATTATTGTTGTTGTTATGTACCTTAGAGTCAGAACTGACCCATAGATGACCTTTCGGCAGGTTTTCAGAGGCAGTTCATTGCATGGGAGGAGACTGCCCATCCTTCTGCGAAGCAGCTGGTGACCTCAAACCACATGCCTTAAGGAAGGATGACAGTGCAGTTTCTTGCCATTAGGCCACCAGAGCTACCATCAAGTCCACAACAACTTATTGCAACCCTACGAACAACAGATAGAAACTGTTCTACCCTGCGCTATCCTTACAGCCTCTGAAACACTAAAGCCTATGGTTACAGTCACTGTGTCGGTCGAGCTCATTGAGAGTCTTCTTCTCTTTCACTGACACTGTCTTTTCCAGAATGATGTCTTTTTTCCAAGAACTGGCCCTTCCTGATACATGAAAGTACTGGAGATGAAGTTTCACCATCCTTGCCTCAAAAGAGCACCCTGGTTGCACTTTCTCCAAGATAAATTTGTTTGTTAGGAAGACCTGAATTATCAAAAGTATTATGCTATTCTGCTTTCTGCTGTTTTCAAGACCTTCATATGTAACTTGCCTTATTATTATTACTGAGAAAAAGCACACATTATTATTTGTGCTAATTTTTCATATAAACTCTCAGTTCCTGGATTATATTTATTCTAGTTCCTGTCATATACTCACTAGAAGAACAATGGGCTTGAACATGTTGGATATCATAAGGATGGTATAAGATAGGACAAGGTTTTGAGCTGTTATTCATAGGGTCACTATGAACTCTATCCAGCCCGTGGAGTATAAGTGATGCAACAATTTGTGTATTTTTTTGTAATAAAGCACATAGATAAATTAGTTTAAATGTATTAAGAATAACTTTATTGATAAGAATTCTTCTGTTTCAAATAAAATAATTTTGATCCCAAAGATAGGGTTATTACAAATCATAGTATTGTAATAGTCTATGGAAGGGAACAAAAAACAACAAACAGGAGAAATAAAAAAGGCTGGCTAGGTGAGCTCTGATGGCCTAGTGGCAAGAAGGTGTACTGCAATCTCAGAGGTGCATGGTTCAAGTCCACCAGATGCTCTGCTGGAGAAGGATGAAGAATCTCCTCCTGTATCAGTCAGATCTGATTTGACGGTACACACACACACACACACACACACACACACAAAATAATAAAATAAAAATTAAAAAAAAAAGTCATTACAAAATTGAAAAGGCAATAAAACGAGTTCCAGCCAAAAAGGTCCTGGTCCAGATGGCTTTACAAGTGAATTTAATCAAACATTCAGAAAAGAACTGTCTCCCATTGTTCACAAACTATTTCAGAAAACAGAAAAAGATGGAATTCTCACAGACTCATTCTACCACCAAAATAGAAAACTATACGCAAATATTTCTCATGAACATAGATGCCAAAATCCTGAATAAGATCCTGACCAATAGAATCCAACAATAGATAAAAGAAAAAAAGAATTCATCACGACCAAGTAAAATTTGTAACAGGTATGCAAGGATGTTTCAACATAAGAAACAACAACAACAAAAAAAGGCTGGCTAAAAAAGTTGATAGAAATTTTATCTTCTATGAAATACTTGGGGATAAGTCTAACCAAATAAATATGATTTATGAATAAATTTAAAAGACATATGGAAAAAATTACCAAACATTACTTGAAAGAACAAGCAGATCTACAGCATGGAAAAATACACCATTTTCATGGATAGGAAGACTTGACCATGTGAAAATATCAATACTACTGAGAAGTGATGTACGGATAGAGTGTATAATCAATCCAAATTCCAACACTGTTCTTCAAAGATGGGAAAATTAATAACCAACTTTATATAGAAAAGATCACTGACAGGAATCAGAAGTGATTCAGGGCTTTCAAAACTGTAAATCACAAAGGAAAGACGGCTGATTTTCCATGGGTTCCACGGGTTCTCCCATGGAACGACGGGTGGATCTGAACCACCAGAAAGGTGGTGCCTTTGGGTAAATGGTTCAACTCCCTACAGACTACATCACAGAGGTTCTTAAATAGTTAACATGTTGCTGCAAATGACGGCAAATGTGTTTCTAAGCACGGTCATCAATTTAAAAAGTGCGCAGCAACGTGTTAATAGACACAAATTTAAATGCGTGAAGGGGATGTTTAAAAAATATCAGTAATGAAAGGGAACACATGGACTGTTACACAAGAAATATGGTTAATACTGATAGACGGTATTACCTACACAAACTTTCATTATCAGTTGTTGTTGTTATGTGCTGTTTATTCACATGTGGCTCAAAGCGACCCTACATACAACAGCCCTAAACCCTGCTCTATCCTGTGCCAATCTCACTGTCTCTGACACACCCACCCCGATTACCCCCGTAACTGACTCAATCCGTCTCATAGAGGATCTTCCTCTCCTGCACTGTCCCTCCACTGTCCCAAGCATGATATCCCTCTTTAAGGACTGGTCCTGACTTGCAACACGCCCAAAGTATGTCAGTCAAAACTTCAGAATCAATGTCTCCAAGGAGTAGCCTCATGCAACCTTCTCTAGGATGAACCTGTTCATTTTCTCAGCAGTTCATGGTATACTCAATACTCTTCTCCAACATCACAACTCAAAAGCACCAATTCTCCTTCTATCCTCCCTAGTCATTGTCCAGCTCTCTGACACATAGCAAGTAATTGTAAAGACCATGGCATGTATCAGGTGCACCTTCCTCTTCATAGTGACACCATTGCTCTTCAGTACTTTGGAGAGGTCCCTAACAGCAGACTTTCCCATCACAATGCATCTTTTAATTTCCTGGCTGCTGATGCCAAGAGTTTTGACTGTGGAGGCAAACAAACTAAAGCTGTGACCAATCTCAATCTCATCACCATCCATTCTGATGCTGCCAATTGGTCCAGTGGTGAGAATCTTTGTCTTCCTGATATTAATCCTCAATCCATATTGAAGGCCACAGTCCTTGACCTTCTGTAACAAGGGCTTCAGGTCCTCCTGAGTTTCAGCAAGCAGGGTTGTGTCATCTGCATAACACAGATTGTTGATGAAATCTTCCTCCAGTCTTGATGCCACACTTCTCCTCATACAGCTCAGCCTTCCAGATAATCTGTTCTGCTTATAGGTTGAAAAGGTATGCAGATAGGATACATCCCTGGCGTACACCCTTCCCAATTTTGAACCATGCAGTGTTCCCTTGCGCTGTTCTGATGACTGCCTCCTGGTCCAAGTATGGGTTTCACATAAGCACAATCAAGTGTTCTAGGATTCCCATTCTTCTCAGAGTCAGCCATAGTTTGTTGTGGAACACAAAGTCACATTGATTATACCTTTGTATAATCAATGGAACACAGATAGACATTCCTCTAGTACTCCCTGCTTACAGCTAAGATCCATCTAACATTAACTACAATATCCCTAGTACCATGACCCCTTCTAAACCTAGCCTGCACTTCTGGCAGTTCTCTGTTGATGTGCTGTTTTAGTCATTTTTGGATAATCTTCAGCAGAATCTTGCTTGCATGAGATATCAATGATACTGTTCTATAATTTCCACACTGTTGGATCATTATCAGTAGCAATTAATATTAATCTACAAGTAAGGATGTAAAAAGACAGTCAAGACAAACATATGGGAAGGTAAAAGATACTACACCTATGATCATACATGCAATTGGTTTCTCTTTGTCTTAAACAAAGAAGAAAGGTAAAAAATGAAACCAATAGTACAAAGAACTGTTGGACTATTTAAATCTTATCTGGCATGATCCTGCAACAAGGACATGGTGCCTGCCTACCACTGTTGACCATAGTAGATTGCTGTCTCTCTGGACATAGTGAGTAAGAAATGCAGAACAAAATGGAAAAAAAAAAAAAACCAAACAAAAAACCCCCAAAACAACCACATAAAATTGCCACAAATGCTGCTCTGATAGAGACTACTAGAACTCCCAAGAGTATGGTCCTTAGCCAACTTTCAAGTCTGGAGCCAAACTCACCCTTTTGGGTCAACTTCCAGCTAAACAATAGGCAGGTTTATATCATGAAGAACAAACAATACAAAGACCAATTTAATGCTGTGTAACAACCAATTACATAAGGTCAAAGGGCAGTCTTTACCCAAGGATAGAACTCAGAAGGCAGGAAGGGGTAGGATAGAAAGATTAGTGAAAAGAAGAATCACAGGGAGAAAGAAAAAAGTTACAGTATGGGAACTGTAATTAACGTCAAACAAAATATGGATGAATGGTTGACTAGAAAACCAATTTGCTCTGGAAATTTTTGCTCAAATAATAATTTATAAAAAGAAAAAAAATACATAATTAAAAAAATAAATTATCTACTTTATATACAATATGTTCTTAATTGGACACATTTTCTGATCAATGAAATAACCAAGGTGTACACTAACAAAATCACTAAAATACAGATAGATTATTAAAAAGAAGAATAGGAAGTCCTCAGAAAGCTCTACTGGGTAGATAATCTTGTTTTATATTGTCTAGACCCATGTTCCCTCTTAACTAAATATCCAAATGATCAATGACCATAAAAATTCATCAATTTTTGGCATTTTGAAGGTTAGCCTATTGCCTATATAAGATGCTGACAGCAAAGTGATACATGATTAGGTATTATTATCATGACAGAAGTCCAGAATGAAGGCTGCATAGTGGAGTAGACTTGGGGAGAGGGACTGTATAACAATGAAAAAATTTTTCTTTTACTCAAAGAGAAGAATGAATTGGGGGAGTGCTGGGCAGGGAGAAAAAGGCAACAATGAATGAATGGAAATCCAAAGTCTCTAGAAATGTTCATTAAAATTAATAATAAAAAAATAAATTGTCACAAATACCTAAAGGTAGCCGAAGAAATCCAGAATGAATGATATTTATTTGGTGTCTGGGTGTGTGCAGAGAAGTAGTAAAACTTTACCTTGATTCTTCACACTTTCCCTGCTGGAGGCCTTGTGTTACTTACCACCCTTCATCATTATCTCTTGCTGTTGACTCATTCCAAATTATAGCAACCCCTTGTATGGCTCAAATGGTTTGTCCCAGAGTTACATCAGAGGAAAAGGCCTGGCAATCTGCTTCAACAAAGAAGACAGCCAGCAAAACCCAGAGCTTAGTCTTAGTGGCACTGGTTTGTTGGTTTGGCTTTTTAAAAATTCGTCATTATGTCTGCCTTGCCTACTTAACAAAACTGCACGGAAAAATCAAAATGACTCATAAGAAAATTGTTTCAAAACTTTAAAATGACAAACAATGTATATGAACTTTGTAAGCAAACCAGTATAAAATAAAATTTTATTTAAAAAAATTAAAAAAGAAAAGAAAAAGAAAACTTTAAAATGCAGAGGATTACCATCCATTTACTCACATCATGTCTCTAGATAGTAAATGCTACATAGGCACTGGTCTCAAAGTTGTGTAACAATTCAGCTATTAGTCACACATCTCCTAATAAAATTCTTCTTTATATCCAACAATGCTAACATTTTTATGAATATATATTCAAATTACCTTCAGATTTCTAGAGAGTACTCAGGTTAAGACACAGTAGGAAGAAAGGCCTGACAGTCTACCTCTGCAAATAAGTCAATGAACAATCTACAGATTATAATGGTCCCCTCTGTAAACCATCATAGAGATGGAGTAAGATAAAGTAGCAATTTATTCCATTGTGCATGGGGACCCTATGAGTCAGGGGCCAATGGCAGCTAACAACTAACAATTTTAAAAACCCCTTAAATTGACAATACAATCTTTCATATGCAGATTTCTAAACTAAAAAGCATAGCTGATAGTAATTAATCAACTAACTGACTAGTTAATTCATTGAGTAAGTAAAACATAAATGCATCAAGCAAATATGTCCAAATGACTAAGAAGCTTAACAAAGTTTCAACTGGAAAGAAAACAGACAGAAAAGGACTCTAGACAAATCGGTTATTATTCCTTAAACACATCATGACCCTTGAAAGATCTAAAAGTAAAATACCAATACTCACACCAGGTTGTCACACACTCAGAATGGTGTAGACATTGCTCATTAGTGATTGCTGGCAATTAAGACTTTCTCTGAGACAAAGTCCACCTGGTTGAGATATCCACGTTCTGAACAATCTACTGTATTTGAAATGCCTCTAACTCCCATTTGCCATCTGGTTGAGATAGGAAGGTTACAGTACTAATGATAAGGGAGCTAGCAGGAACAAGAATTCAGACCGGGTGACTGCCCAGTTCCCCTTTGAAAGTGATCAAAAGGCTCCAATGAATAAGCTAAGGTAAAAACAAAACATAATGCTTCATATGTGCTAAGATTGGGAAGATCTTTGATCTTTTAGATCATTTTAGAGTTCATCTAATTCCATATAAAGGTTTTTGCGACTGCATATTCATCTGCAGGCATGCAGTTGCTGACTGCAAGAAGCTCACATTCAAAGAGGGGATCAATCAGTCTTTTTCTGGGTTCATCAGAAGTATCCATAAGGGAATGACCTTGTTTTGTCTTGATCGTGGTGGTGGTTGTTGTTATTGCTAAAGTGTTACCTCATAGGGACCCTGCGGAACTATGCCTTATCCAGCTATATTCTCAAAATCTCTGACGTGTTCAAGCCTATTTTTAACAGTCACTGTGTCAATCCAGCTTGTTGAGAATCTTCCTCTCTTTTTCTGACCCTTCTCTTTTCTCAGAATATCTTTTTATCCAGGACTGGCCTCTCCAACAAGTATGTCCAAAGTATGTGAAATCATGTTTCATCACCCTTGTCTCTAAGAAGTACTCAGGTTGCACTTCCTCCAAAACAAACTTGTTTAGTCTTTTGGCAGTCCATGGAATATTCAGTGCTCGTCTCCAACACCACAACTCTAAGGCATCAACTCCTCTTCTATCATCTTTATCCATTATCCAGGAAGTAATTGGTAATACCATGGCTTGGATCGAGTGCACCTTAGTCTTTAAACTGTAGAAATCAACTGAGTTGAACTAAAATTAGAAAGAAATATATCCTTTTCTTTTAAATTTTTAAACAATTATAGATGTACAGAAAGCTTCATAAACATTTATAGAGGGCTCTAGGGTACTTTTCATGCAGTTTAGTCTACTAGCAACATCTTATGTAATAATAGCACAATATACAAAAGAAAACACAGATATTCATAAAAATCAGAGTTTATTCAGATTCACTAGTTTTACATGCACATCTCTCTCTCTCTCTCTCTCTGTGTGTGTGTGTGTCTAAGAGAGCTCTAGTACTGTAGACCACAGAGTGTTGTACTGTTAACAAAAAGACTCCAGGTCTCTGGAAGTTTGAATTCACCAGCAGCTCCACAAGAGAAAGATGGGCAATCTCCTTTTGACACAATTCACAGCCTCAGAAACCTGATGAAGGGAGTTAGGAGTCAGAATCCACTCAAGGGGAATGAGTTTGAGCTTTTGAGACTTTTAAATGTATTTCATTGCAATTTTATCATATGTCCAAAATCACTTCAATCTTTCCACTTGTTCTCATAATTTAATAAGTAGGTAAGGCAAAAACCCAGGAATGTATATTTATTGGCTTTTTTTGACATCTTTTATAATTAGCATTGTTTGAGGAAGAAAATCCCAGAGAAAAGCTTAGATAGCACATCATATTCCTTACAAACTATCTCTCACATATTTCCTGTATATACTTCAAATGAACTTCAAGTGAAACTTTAAGAGAGACTTAAGCTGTAATAATGTAGTTCAAAGCTGGAGCTCCAATCACCTCGCGCAGATCAAGTTGCCGACACAATTTGAAGAGAAAGGAATGTTTCTAATCTTGTGTAATTTACTGTACAAAAACAAATATTCTCACAGAAAGTTCTTGTCAAAGTCTGTCAGCTAACAAAATAAAAGGAGCATTGAGGGACTGCATCAGAACACAGTGAATCAGAAGATCTGAGGAGCTTGATAAACAACAGCAAAAAGTGAAGTGCTCCTCATTGATGAAAACTGTCTAATAAAACAATACCATAGATCGTGAAAATAATGAGATGGATTGATACAGTAACTGGGGTAATGAGATTAGGTGTGTCAAAGTCAGTGATAACGGGTCAGAATAGGGCAGGCTTCAGAGCTGTTGTTCATAGGGTCACTATGAGTTGTAGGTGACTTGATGGCACTTAACAACAACTTTAAGCTAAGACCTTGTCCTTTAAATTGCGTAGGAAAAATGTATCAGATCTCCCCATATGGCCCTTCTTAATCTCAATTGCCCCAGTGAGCAAGAGCAATTCACAAGAGGGAGCAGTACCTAGCTAAAGTGATGACAGAGTGAGATAAAGAAGGAACCTGGTTCACAAGACGCTCAATCACTAGTTCTGGGTTAGAGGTGAGTGACATTACACTAGCTTAATGGACTTGTCAGTGCTAATTAACCTGGGACACAATGAACAGCCGAAAGCACTATGAGAAGTTGTTATCATTCTTCAATTAAGTCGAACGATCACAGGAATAATTCATAGACCAAGTGCCCACTGGTGCTCGATGACTAGCATTAAAAGCATTCCGCCACACACACTCCTAGTCCACAGACGCTCCTAGTCTTCAGAATGGTTATCCATTGTTGTCACACATAAATCTCCTTAAGGGGCTACTTCGTTAAAAGGCCACGTTCATAAAGAAACAAACCTTCATTCTGGTTCCTTCTTTTTCCTTCTGAGGGAAAGGAGCATTAGTCCTCTGGAGCAGTACACTTCTAGCTCCATTTTCCCCATCTCATCAGAACTCAAATGTAACAAAAAAGTGTCTCTTTTCCCTTCTCTGGAAGGCAGCTGGATGAGATGCATTGTTCTTTTACTCTCTTTTTGCTCTCCCATGCCTTGGAGACTTCCTTGAATTCAGCACAGGCTGGGGATCCTCCTGGAGCACAGCCACCAAGACTCAACCCAACCATAGATCATCAGGTGTTCAAAGTCAGGAGACTGGGAAGCTCTAGAGTTGAAGTGACGATAGATATGTGTCTGGAATGGGTCTTGAACGCTAAAACCAGCTGCCTCCAAGTCAACTTCAACTTATGAAGGCACCATGTGTAACAGAGTAAAACTGTGCTCCAATGGTTTCCAATGACTGATTTCTCTATGTCACTAAAGTCTGCCCACTCAGGTGCCTGTCAGTTAGCAGTCAAGTTCATTAGCCATTTGCACTTCTTAGTACCTCCTACTAGTCCCTACTCTACTTCAGCCTGGTCCAACATCAAGCTGAAGTGAACAGAAACATCCAAAACTGCCTTGCATCATTCTGAAGATTATTTGCCTGAAATAAACCAAACCCTCCAAGTTCTCTGCTTATCTTCTGTCAAAAAAAGCAATGGCAGTATGGGAACATATCTGACCTCTATCAGCTCCACAAAGGAGAACTGACCCCATCAACAATATAAAACCAATTTTCATGAAGTAAGACATTTTCTACATTTCCACACCTTTTTCTACTCCAACACCAATCTTAATGCTCTACTGGGTCCAAAATTCATTGTGTAACCAGCTCACAAACCACACAGAACCATATTAGGGACGTTTAAAAGCTTCCAAAATATGCTCATAGGCATATTTTACCTTCAGCCATGAAACTTTAGGCTGGTCTTGCCAATTATGGTTCACCTCCCCAGCAGTCCAACAAACTTGGGCTAAGGCTTTTTGCTACCCCATGGGGTAGCAGTCCCAAGGTCCACTCTGCCTCATGTCATGTCTCTGGTTCTCTGCTGTGGCTGATTTGGCTGTTGCTCCCGTAAGTCCTGGTCTGACAGGTGCAAGAATCTCTGGCCCTGAAGGATGTGTTGCATTTTCTTGCTTCTTCTTTGCTGGTGATGAGATTCTACAATTTTACTACTGAATCCACTCAATTCAATGGCAAGACTAACCAATCCCCTTGCAGATTGGTGAGACTAGTCAATCCACTTGTGAGATAGGCTAACACACCCTAGTCACATATTCCCACTCATCCACACGGCAAAGTCAGTCAGTGGCTGGAGAAGCCATTTTGAACAATAAACCCTTAATACCAACATCCTCCCTGCTCTGGGATCAAATCACTCCAAGCATTTCCCAGAAACATTATTTTTACATTTTATTAGTCAAGAGAGAATACACTGGAAATGACACATCATTCAAAATCTCCAAAGAATAGCTGAAAGCCATTGTGATAAAGTCAGCAAGACCAGGAGATCAGCTTTCCATCTGCAAAGAGGTGTGCTCTTCTGTCGTATAGCTCCAGAGATGACGCCTGCTCCCGTAGCCAAGTGTCTACACCTCATCAGAAAGCAATGACAGATGATCAAGTGGAAGGCCTCATGCAAATCATATTTATTCAACCCTTGGATTCCAGGACTGTCCTGTCAACATGTATTTTGTATCTGGGAGAGAAGAAGAACTGCACTCTTAGCCTGCCAAGGAGATAATGGATTCAGTAATTACTGAGTTTGTCTCTGGAAGGTTTAACTATCCATTAACCATACTCTTAAATACAAGCTGGAACACCATGCATTTCAAACTTCAGACCAAATGATGGGTTTGGTCCCAGTGCAAAATTAAGCAGAGAATGTGTTAGGGCCAGTGCTATATTGACTGCATTATTTTGCCCACAATGCACAGAAGTCATTAAACAAACTAGAACTCTCCTACTGAAAGTCACTAGCATATGTTAATAACAAGAGCTAATACTTTTGTATCTTCACAAAGTAGTGGATACAGGGCTAAGTTATATATTTATGTATTATCTATTTAGTTTTAGATTTCTTTTTTATTTGAGTGAAAGTTTACAAATAATGTTAGCTTTTCATGCATCCATTTATATTAATCACTTTTCTTTTTTATTTTAATTAACTTCATTTTTCCCATTTATTGTTATTTTAATGAACGTTTACAAAAGGGTTGGATTTTCATTCATTCTCTGTTGCACATTTTCCTTCCTACCTGCCCATAGTTCACTTTAAAAAAAAATTCATTCATTGTTGCACAGTTTCTTCCCTCCCTGCCCCAGTCCACTTTGCAATGCACCTCATATCATCGACTGTTGTCACACAAATAATGCCTAATTATATTCCTTTTAAATAGTCCTTTCATTCATCTTTGTACTATCTACTTCTAATGGCAGCTATGTGAGTTGCTTACTAGGATCAACACTTCTGAGATGATATAACACGCTTGATTCCAAAAGGTAAGTGTCTCCAAGGTCATACAGTTAATTGGCAGTTAGGACTTGGACTCAAAGGAGCTCTAGGTGTACACCTCATAGGGGGCTGGGCTGTTAACCCATGCAGGTACCTCTCTGACAGTTTTAACCCACCGGGGCTCAAGGAGCAAGAGAGAACAATCTCCTCCATTGTGATTTATAGCCTCCAAAACCCACCAGAGGGGCAGCTATGGGTCAGTTCCAATGCAATGGCAATGAGAGGGCTTGGACCTGAGTCTTTCTGGCTTTGGGTTCATGCTCTTAACAAGTTCAAGAGACTTCACTCATGGCCAAAGAGCTTATTTTATTTGGAGGGAAATCAGGAAGGGACAATTCTACTGCATTCTCCTTTCAATAATTCAACATTAACTTTTCAAAGTGAGCAACTTAGATGCTTCTAAGCAGTGGTGACTCATTCCTTTTAAATCCCAGAGTGCTTTTATGGAAATAAGCTGCCCTACAGATTACACTCTTGTTCTAATATATGCGATGCAACGTAAACACTTCTCTTCTGCTGAAGCTGAGGTACTTGCCTCTTTTCTCTTGTCCTTTGGGAAGAGTACATTCTCAGTTGATTTTAGTTTGAGCCTTTCTGACTTGGATGTGCTCACTCTTATCTCTGTCTCCACTGATCTAGCTGCCAAAATATTTCACAAAGTAATTTTGGAAATCAAAATTACAAAAGTAATTTTTGGGGAACCACTTATCATTGGTGGCTTGGGGGAACTCTCACTGATCATACTTCTGGTGCTCCCTCTCACCCTCAAATCTTATAAAAATCATATTGACAGCCTTGGAGGAGAATCACCCACAAAGCAAGTTTGCCTCTTTTGGAGCAGGCAGACATTAAAAGCCCAATGTCTAGGTCCACAGGGTGGGAGGCTTGCGTGACATGGTGATTTAGGAGGTCCTGGCCTCAAACACTGTGGTAGGCATGTTGAAAGAGAGGCCAAGGATCGTATTTCCCCACAGAATCCAGAACACTGCACCAGAGGTAGGTGTATGATATCCATCGGCTGAGCTTGTGACGCCAAAGAACTCCACCAGGAAGAGCAGGAAAACGTGCCTGACCCCTCCAATTCCGAAAGGCATTGGTTCCTGTCCACTTTGCTTTGATGATGTGCACAATGGGTCTGAAATGTGATCTCTAAATTATTCCCAAGGTTGTCGCTGCCAAAAGAAGGGGCCCTAAGCCAGACCCTTTTCCATGTTCAATCTTCATCACCGGCTTGGAAATTAAGACCACGTTGGTGGGAAGGGTTGAAAAGTCAAAAGATCAGGCCTCTTTTTTGTTCAGCCTTTGGCAAATGCAGAAAGTTATTTACTCCTAGAAGTTTAGGGTGCTTGCTATGTGAAGCGTAACACAGAAATACAATCAAGCAGAGAAACTGAGTTCATCCCAGGCTGGAGGCATGAAGCAGAAAGATATCTTGAACACTTTCATCATTTCAAATTAGATCAATGATTCATCATTTATCCACTTAATAAATTAGCCAGACCCTGTGCTAGGCTCTGTGAAAACCATGGGAATAAAATTAGATATGACCCCTGACCTCATAGAGATGCAGTCTAACGAGGGTGACAGACACTAATTTACTATTTGTACAGAAGCTGGTTAAACTGTAATCCTCTGACCTGGGACAAGTGTACCTTCTGTGAGAATGTGCTTGATTTTGTTCAGAAATTCTGGGAGGGTTTTCCTGCAGAATTTGAAAGTTGGGTAGAAGGAATTACCACATGGTGATAAGATCACTCTGACTATAAAGATGGTCTTAGATTACCAAGTGTAGACAGAGGAACATTCTGACATTCGATTTTGTCTGGAGATAAAGGAAACACAGCAAATATCTATGGAGGGATTAGAGTTAGAAATAGAGTCCCTGAGTAATGCAAACAGTCAAAACACTCAGTTGCTAACCAGAAGTTTGAAGGTTCGAGTCCACCCAGAAGCATCTTGAAAGATGCTAGCAAAAAAGCCTGGCAATCAACTTCCAAAAATGTAACTAAAGAACTCATTGCTGTTGAATCAGAACCAACTTAGAGCAGACCCACTACTGAGTTTTCTAAGGCTGCAAACTGCCTGAAAGGAAGCTACTCAGCTCCCTCTCCCAGAGCTGCTGGCTGAACAGAATGGCCAGAGAAACATGGCCTCTGGGTTGGCAGCACCACACTCCATGGATCACATCACTAGAGCTCCCTTTGAAAAAGAAAATTAGGCACTGGAAACCCTATGAAATGCAGTTTTATGGTGACAGACAAGGTGTTGCCATGAGCCAGAATCCACTCTCCACAACTGGCTACCTGGTAAAGTCAGAAATAGCTGAGGGATGGTCGAGAATCAAAGCAGAGTGTGAGATCTATGGCAACACATATTCCTGACCCACATTACTGAAGTGGAGAGAACGGTGCGCCCTCATAAAGCTACAGTGGTTTACATAGTTGCTGGAAAAGTGTCTATAAATCCAACAGAGAAACAGGACACAAAGGAAGAATGAATTTACAACTCTTTGGTAGTCAAGAAGTTTAGTTACCTTGGCTCCTGTGAACGAAGGGTCTTGTCACAGGTAAGCTCCTCTGGAAGCAAATGCTGAGACAGAGTGTGACACTCACAAGGCTTATTAGGGAGAAAATGAATCTTTCTATTTAATGCTATTTGGAGTTCTACTTTCCCTCACTGCAATCACATTCATTTTTCGGTAATTGTTTGCACAAGTCAGTGATCTCACTTTTCTGCTGTCTCTCAGCTCCAGGCACAGGAGGAGCCCTCAGTCTACTTGGGTAACTGGCACATTACAAGTCATGCAGACAGAACATAACCACAAGTTTCCTGGGAGTGAGGGCAGAGAGGGCTTGGAAATGCTTCTACAAAGCTAATGCAATGAGACCAATAGCTCAAGAAATGTTTAGGAGATGAGGTAGCCTATTTATTCAGGCCTTATCTAAAACTCAGCCACTGATTTGATTCCAACTCAGAGTGATCCTCTGTTAGGTTTTTGTACATCTTAACTGGGTAGACTGCCTATTTTTTTTCTTCTCTAGATCTGCTAGTGGATAGAACTTCTGGAGACACTCAGCCTTTTGGTTGGCCTCATAACACACTTATAATTATGCCACCAGAGCTCCTTTAAAGAGAGATAGGATGACTCAACAGCACCAACCAACAATAGGTAGGATGCAAACCTTGAAATGGGAATTAGAGGGAGGTAGTGGGCTTTCCCTCCTTTCCTATCTAACACTGTATTCCTAACATCCATGCCTGACTTAACTCCTACTCCTAATAATTCAAATGCTGGTTGTGAGGTTAGAAGCCAACCGTTTTAACCATCACACATGTTGTTGTTGTTGTTATGTGCCGTCGAGTCGTTTTTGACTCATAATGACCCTATGTACAACAGCCCTAAACCCTGCTCTATCCTGTGCCAATCGCATTGCCTCTGACACACCCATCCCGATTACCCCAGTCACTGAATCAATCCACCTCATAGAGGATCTTCCCCTCCTGCACTGTCCCTCCACCCTCCCAAGCATGATGTCCCTCTCCAAGGACCTGTTTCTCCTTACAACATGTCCAAAGTATGTCAGACGAAGCCCCAGAATCCTTGCCTCCAAGGAGTAGCCTGGTTTAACCCACTCCAGGATGAATGTTTGTTTTCTTGGCAGTCCATGGTACATTCAATACTCTTCTCCAGCACCACAGCTCAAAGACATCAATTCTTCTATCCTCTCTAGTCATTGTCTAACTCTCTGATGCATAACAAGTGATTGCAAAGACCATGGCCTGTATCAGGTGCACCTTAGTCTCCAGAGAGACACTGTTGCTCTTGAGTACTTTGGAGAGGTCCCTAATAGCAGACTTTCCCATTGTGATACGTTTTTTTATTTCCTGGCTGCTGGTGTCAAGAGTGTTGACCGTGGAGCCAAGCAAACTGAAGCTGTGAACAATCTCAATCTCTTCATCACACATAGGACTTCTTAATATCGGGAAAAGATTCATAAAAACAGTTGTCTGTCTTGGAGGCAAGGATGGTGAGACTCCATCTCACATAATTTGAGAGTACTGTCAGAGAGGAATTAGTCTTTGAAAAAGAGCACTGTGCTCAGAAAAGCAGAAGGTGAGCTAAAGAGAAGTATGCTGGCTTTGAGATGGATTGATGCACTGGCTGTAGCAAAGTACAGCAGAGACGGCAGGGATGGCACAGGGTCAGGCAGGGGTTTGCTCAGGTGCACAGAGGAGACTCAGTGGAGCCCAACAACAAAAACAATATTCTAAGGTACTTGAATGAAGCATGTTACTTCATCTATGGAGTTAAAAAAAAAAAGGAAGGAGTGATAAATCTTACCTTGTAATTTGCAGTAAATAATTTTAAGCTTTGTTAGCAGAACCTGTGCTCTATGTTAGGCACTGTGGAGTCAGCTACGAGTTGTAGCGACGCTATGAATAGCATATCAGAACCTTGCCTTATTCTGCTTCATCATCACAGTCTTGACTATGCTTTGTGGACCTCAGGACTGTCAAAAGAACAAACAAGCATGTCTTGAAGGAACTGCAACCAGAATGCTCCTTAGAGGCAAGGATGGTGAGGCTTCATCTCACATACTTTGGGCATGTTATTAGGAGAGGTCAGTCCTTGGAATAAGATATCATGATGAGAAAGGTGAGGACCAGTGAAAGAGAGGAAGTCCTTCAACAAGATGGGATGACACCGTGACTGCAACAATGGGTTTCAAGCATATCAGAGATTATGGAGATGACTGACACAAGATAGGACAGGATTCAAATTCATTGTTCATAGGGCCACTCTGAGTCCTAGTTGATGCAAGAGCATCTGAACAGCAACAGGACTAATACTAGATCTCATCAGACAAGAAACAGAAGGCAGGTTTCACATTCACCAATTGGGATGGAAAGCAGTGCTTCCTAAAGTCAGGCAGATGAACTTGGTTGGCTGGCCTTGCCTGCAGACAAGATTGCCAGGTCGGCTCCCTCTGCTCTGGATCCACTCTGACTTGGTACAGCCTCTTTAACCACAAGTGGTTTACCAGCCCCTTGCTGCTGTTGGTAACCTCTCGGGGATTTGCAAATAAAGTTTCTTCCTGTAGCTTGCCTCTTTCCCATTTGGCAGGCTTCTTGTCACTAATGGATCAAAATTGAATGGGTGCTTCTTCCCTTCCTCCCTGGATCTCTGACAAAGTCAGCAGGTTCTGGGAAATGTGGCCCGCGGTTAGTTATCACCCACAACACATCTTGCTGGGCTGGGCTGGAGCTGTTCACAGCACAGTCTACTGCTCTCCCAATCAACAACAGAGAACAGCATGGAAACAAAGCCGATGCACATTTATAATCTCCTGAGGCTGGTAGAAATTTCCCCATCCAAGCACAAAGTAAAGGAGTCATTCTTTCAGAGCCATCTTCCATGCATGCATAAAATTCAACTAACTATTGTTGTTGTCATCATGTGCCTTTGAGTTGTTTTCAGCTCATAGTGACCCTATGTACAACAGCTCTAAACCCTGCTCTATCCTGTGCCAATCGCACCATCTCCAGTACACCCATCCCAATTACCCCAGTCCCTAAATCAATCCACCTCATAGAGGGTCTTCCCCTCCTGTGCTGTCCATCCACCCTCCCAAGCATGAAGTCCCTCTCCAAGGACCTGTCCCTCCTTAAAACATGTCCAAAGTATGTCAGATGATAATTAACAACTAATATTAACAGAAGAGCAGTCGTGTTGCATACAATATGCACTGTGTCAGTCCAGGTATGATTCTCTATATAGTCACTTCTTTTTCTCTATCTTTGAACAAGTAAAACTAACTCAGGCAGCTCTGGTGGTGTAGTTGATAGCAAGCTGTGCTACTAACCTCACGTTTTTGTATTTCCAACTGTTCAAATGAAAGATAACGAATCTCCTCTCATTGTGTCATTTACCACCTCAGAATCTGGTGGGGGGTCTCTGTGTGTTAGAACTAACCTGAAGGTCATGAGTTAAAAAGTCATACTTAATTTAGATTGAGGCTGTTATCATTTGTTCTTTATAAGCAACTGGTAAACTAATATGCCATGGCTGTGTTGAGCGATCCATACCAGATTGCTTGGCTTTCAGCCTTGGTCCCTCCATTTAATTTCATGACCCTGGGCAGGTAAACTTAACCTTATGTCTCAGCCTCTTCATTGGTTAAATAGAAGCCACAGGAGCATGCCCGTTTTCCAGATTAGAAAACTGAGGCATGGAATGATTATGCAAATGAACAGTACCTGGCAGTGGGTTCACCAGCAACAATGTGTCTCATATACAGAACACATGAATCAGATCCCTGTGGCTCTTTCAGCATCTCATTCTGGGTGACTTATTGCAAGCACTTGGGAAATGGACAATAACTATAGGCCCAGCATGGACCTTGCTTCCTCATCTCCTCCAAGATTTAGCCTCAGAGGCTAACTGACCCGTGCAAGGTTGAACTCTTGACCTCTGCATGCTAGCTCTTATGCCCTTGGCCACCTAGCTAACTGTCTCAGCTCAGGGAAAATAAGGGACAGCTAACTCCCAGGCTAGCGGTCTTAAAGACCACTTCACTGCTTCATCCAACATTTCTTCAAGGTTTAAGTACACCTCCTAAGCTAATCTGTTTCAAACATTTGCTTAAGAAATAAAAGACATAAAAGCAAGCCTGCTGCTTTACTCAAAGCTGAAAATGGAGACATGGGTGTCTTCCCTCTCTGGTTCTGTATCCTATTCTCCCCAAGTTCACTGCAAGGAAAAAAATTATGTTGGCCACAGTTGCAATCAGCTTTAATTCATTCTTTATTGCTGCTCTGGTTTTGTGTTATTTGAGCTGGTTTAACTGTTAAAAGCGTTTCAAATGTTCACATGGTCTGCATTAGGTTACCGAATTAAAACAGGAACAGCCCACCAAATGCAGCTCTCTGAAATGCAAACCACATGACTTTGATTTCTTTGTGGTATAACTTTAATTGGGTTCAGAGGTCTTCGAGACTTACCTGTCTATCTGCTCCGATGGCCTGATCTGATAAGGCTAACTTAAAGGGTCTGCAGGATCAAGGCTGGCCACACCGCAGCTCCATGGCCTCCCACCCCCACTGCATGACTACCCAAGCTCAGCTCAACTGGAAACCACAACACAAGGCTTCTTCACTTGCTACTTGAGCAAGTGTGGCCAGTGATGGGCATCCACTTGTCATGAAGACACGGTTAAAACAGAATTAGCAAAAACGTGAGGATAATGACTCCCTTCACTCCTCAGGCCTCTTTCTACAGTCAAGCAAAGTTAAAGCCCTTTTCTTTTCTAACTAAACAGCAAAGAGCTTTTGCCTTCAGTTGTCTCTTGCTTGGGCCTTTGGTGATCAGCCTCTCTGAGGTCCTTAGACCAGTTCTCTTCCTTTCTAACTCTCCCTGACCTAATCTCCTATTGTTTCTAAAGAGAGCAACTAGTAACTATGGTTTGGCTCCTTAGGAAGAGCTGAACTTCCCCCAGCAGATTTTAAGGATATCATTTCATGATCCAAGCTAATTTACGAATATTTTTCTGAATATCACAGTCAAGGTACTACAGAAGCCATCACAAAACTTGGAAGTTTGGAGAGAGGTAGAAAGGAAAGCACAACAGTCATTGAGACCGAGTGTTTGGCAACATGTCTCTCCATTTGTCAACTGGTGTTGTTAAGTTTCTGCGCTGATTCATTCACAGTATTCATTGAGTAACTTCTCTAGGCTGACACTGAACTGCTGATCCATAGATTGGCAGACAGAACTCACCAGCCACTCCACTGGAAAACAATGAAGCAGTCTCAAATACAACTGTGACTAAATATGACAGTTATTAAATAGGAACACTTCTTAAGCAGTGGTTAAAGTGCTCAGCTCCTATCCACAAGGTCAGTGTTTTGAACACACCAGACACCTGATGGGAGAAAAATGTGACAATCTGTTTCTACAAAGATTTCTATTCTTGGAAAACCTATGCTGGAGTTTTCTGTTCTGTCCTGTTGTTGTTGTTGTTGCTGTGTACCATTAAGTTGAAATCAACCCATAGCTGACCCTCCAGGAGGTTTTCAGAGGCAGAAATCACACAAGGGGAGAGCCCATCCTCCTCTCATGGAGCAGCTGCAGATTTGAACTGCATACCTTTTGGTTTTGTCAATACAACTCCTTACCACTAGGCCACCAGAGCTCTGTTGTATAGGGAGCTAACTGATTATGAGATATGATTTTTTTTTAATTTGTCCATTACATTGAAAACATGCAAAAAAAATGTTCAATCCAAATGTATGGTTTAATTTTGAGCAGAATAAAAAATGTTAAGTGAAAGACTGAGAGGGACACCAGAGGGTACTAGAATTTAGAAAGGGAGAAACAGGTTCCAGAAATGTGTTGCTATGAAAAAAGGGGAAACCAGACTGTACTGGCTGACAACAGTATCAAGAGGTGATAAGACTGCCATCAGAAGGGTAGCTGGGGGATGAGAAACAAGAAACGAATGTGAGATATTACTCAGGAAGAATAACTTAAATTTGTGGAAGATCTAATACAGAGCACAATGAGAAACCAAAGGAAATCCCTACTTTTGAAATCAGCTGTTGCTGGCCGAATGGGTAGATAGCTAGGCTGTTAACCCAAAGGTTCTCTCTGACAGTTCAAGTGCACTAAGTGCTCTGTGTGAGAAGGATAGGCCATCTTCTCGCACAAAATTTACAGCTTCTGAAAAATCACGGGAGGGTCAGTGATACATCAGTTCTGAGTGGACAGTAGTGACTTTTTTTAGATTTGTTTTTATTTTTTTAAACGTGGGGGGGTTGTTGTTGGGGTGGTTTGTCTGTTTGTTTGTTTGTTTGTTTGTTTTTGACAGCTGATCTACGGCTCAAGTAAAAGAGAAACCACTGAAAGACTTCAAGTTCCAAAGGAAGTCCTGAGAACTGTGTAGAGGAGGCATGATTTCCTCTCGCTATGATTTTGAGTTGCTGTGTTGCAGAAGAGCACTGAACCTCTCACAGACTACCAAAAGAACAAACATGGATGTCTTGGGAAAAACAAAGTCAGAGTGCTCCTTAAATATAAAGACACGAAGCTTTATCACTTATACCCTGGGTATGTGGTGAGGAGAAACTATTTATTGGAAAGTACTATCATAGTTGGAAAGATGGAGGGCCAGCAAAAGAGAGAAAGCCCCAACAGGATGCACTGACACAGTGGCTGCAGCCATTGGCTCAAGTGTGTCAGAGATGATGAGAATGGCACAGAATAAGACAGGGTTCAGATCTGTAGTCTGCAGGTCACTATGAGTTGTACTTAACTCAACAGCACCTAATAACAGCAACTCTCTAAGTTCTGAACATGTGGCCCTTAAGACTTACAGCTTCAAAAACCTGATGGAGAGCCACCACGAGCTCAATAGCAGTGAGTTCAGATTTAAGGTCAATTTACAGAAGCAGGTCTACTATTACAAGGATCAGCTGGTGGGGTCAAACCATCAATCACTCAGCAAGGAAGCACTTAAATAATGTGCCTCCAGAGATGCACACTGCCTCTCCTACTGATATTATGGAATCCTCTGGTGACAAAACAGTTAAGTGTTCAACTACCAACCGAAAAAGTTGACAATCAGTCAAGATACCTGCCCAGAAGTAGCCTGGAAGAAAGACCTGGAAATCTCCTTCTGAAAGGTTCCAGCCTGTCAGCTTGCCTCGGAAACACATCAAATGGCCATGAATCAGAGCTGACTGAGCAGTAACTAGTCTCATAGTTTAGTTACAAGGTTCTTAAGACAAACAAGGTAAACAGAGAGATGGCAGAAAGAGTTGGCAGGGTCTGCCTGCAAGTGAGGTCCTTCCCGTGGAAGCCACGCACGGATACTGCAGATTGAGGACAGAGGCATGTGACCACCTACCACCCAAGCATGGTAATCTTGAATATTATAGGCAGTTTTTCATCTTCCTTAATAGCTTCTGAAAAGGAGAAAGGCTAGAGTAGAAAATGACATCCTAGATCAAAAAATGGCCACACATATATTTAACACTTACACATTTTATTCTTTGTTAGCAAAGAAGCTCTGTTGGCCTAGTTCATAAGAAGTTGCTCTGCTAACCCAAAGGTGCTTGCTGACTCTCTCATGGTTCAAATCCACCAGCAACCCCTCAGGAGAAAAGACTGAGAGCAATGTCCTTCCTCACAATTTATGGCCTCTGAAAAATCTCCTCCCTCGCAATTTACAGCCTCCAATTACTGGAGGCTCAAGTGTGAGTTGGTTCTAGTTGGAGGCAATGAAAGTGAGTTAAACATAAGCAAACCAGGATTTTCCTACTTAACCCCAAGTAAATAGTGAATACTATGAGGTTAAGTTCTATTGCGTACTACCGGTATCTGCAAATACTTTAAAATGCAACACACACACACACACACACACACACGGGGTGGGGAGAGGCAGGGAGAGAGAGAGAGAGAGAATGCACAGACGTTTGTTCAAATTCACCAAGTGCTCCTCAGCGAGAAGATGATCCATCTCCTCCTTTGGAATTACAGCCTCTGAAAACCCACTGGAGCGTCAGTTATGAGTTGGTTCCGACTCGATGGCACAGAACAAACACATCAGAGCGAGACAGATAAGGCAGAGATACATAGATAGAATGAGACATGATAAGGCAAATAAAGTGACAAAGTAGATAAAGTAGAATCTAGATGGTGAGCACCTAATTTTAAAACATTTCTATATATTTGAAAATTTCTATAATAGAGGGTTAAGGTGAAAAAGCCACTATACAGTAAGTCCCACCTTTCTAGGCTGCGAGTTGGTTTTTTTCCTGATACCGTGCTAGAGTTATTTAGAAAGCAAGGCAGAAAGGAAGAGAGAAACACCATCTATGGGAACGATGCCAGCACTGACCAGTAATAATGGTGTCCCTCCAGACACGGGTTGTGGCTTGGAGAACAACTCCTTCCTCTCTCCTCACTCAGACCCACAATCATGAGAAAAACTCTCATGCCAAAAGCAAATAAATGTCAGAAGAATAGGGGAAATATATATAAATATACACATATATATGTAAACAAGATGATTTTTTCTAGATTGTACTATCACTACACAAGCAGGCAGGTATGGAAATGAAATCAGAACTTGAAGTAATTCTTTTTTGTTTGGAACCTAGACCTGGAGACAGGTCTATCCTGAAAACAGATGCTCAGCACTTGTTTGTTGAATGAATGAATGATGGATATTTTATCAAAAGAACTGAAAAGGGGAAAAACATTTTATGCAGCCACTTTTTCTCTAAAGGTATAGCTCTTTTTTTCCACTAGAGATGAAAGTGCGCCTGATCCAGGCTATGGTCTTCACAATTCCTTGCTATCATCAGAGAGCTGGATAATGACTAAGGATGACAAGAAGAACTGATGCTTTTGCGTTGTGGTGCTGGAGAAGAGTACTGAAAAGAAAACAAATAGGTCTGTCTTGGAGAAGGTGAAACCAAGTTTTTCCTTGAAGGTAAGGATTCTGAAGCTCTGCCTCACATACTTTGGCTACGTGGCCAGTTGGAGAAGGACATAATGCTCAGAAGGCTGGAGGGATGGCACAGGAGAGGAAGAACCCAGATAAGACAGATTGACATGGTAACTGGGACAACTGGGATTAGGTGTGTCTGAGTCAGTGAGACTGGCTCAGGATAGGGCAGGCTTCACAGCTGTTGTCTGTAGGGTCGCTATGAGTCGCAGGCAACTTGACTGCACATAACCACCACCACAAGTCCTTTTACTTAATAAAATTAAGCAACTCAATATGCACAGGGAGGGAACTCTGGCCTAGTGGTAAGAAGCTGCATTGCAATCCCAAAGGTATGCTGTTTGAATCCACCAGCCACTCTGCAGGAAAAAGAGGGCAGTCTCTTCCCATGAGATTTATTGCCTCTGAAAACGTGCTGGAGGGTCAACAATGAGTTGGTTCCAACTAGATGGCACACAACAGCAACAACATATGCACGAGTGGGAGTTCTGGTAGCACAATCTATAGACAGTTGTGCTGCTCATCCAAAGGCTTAGCTTCTCTAGTGATCTGGATTCACCAGCAGATCACGGGGTGGGGGTGGGGGGGAAGACAGGCCCAGGGGGATACACAGTACTGGAAACCCACTGGAGTATCAGCTTTGAGTTGGTTCCAACTTGACAGCAGTTAGAAAGAAAGAAATGGACACAATACCACCTTTCGACTTCTTCATGCCCATAAATACACTTACAGTCATACTACCTCACTTGTTGGATGCTGCAGGAGATACAATAATGAGTAGCTCACAACGTCTGCTTTAAGGGCTTCAAGCCTAGAAGAAGCAACAAACACTTGAACATTCATAAATGCTCTATACAAGGGGGATCTTATCTGATTCTGTTAAGACATGGCTTTACAATATAGATTCTACATACTACATTCACACAGATTCTGTATACTATAGCCAGAGAGCTCTGGTGGCCTAGTGGTAAGAAGCTGCACTGCAATATCAAAGACACAGTTTGAATTCATTAGATGCTCCACTGGAAAGGGATGGGCAATCTCCTCTCATGTGATTTACTGCCTCTGAAAAATCCCCTGGGGGTCAGCTACAGTCAGTTCAACTTGACAGCACACAACAACAACACATACTCCATCCAAGCCAATAGAAGCATAACTGCTATATGCCAGAAACAGCCCATCTCTGAAATAGTGTGACTGTGTAAAGGGGGGGGGGGGGAATCAGAGAGAAAATTCAAACTCTTCATTGCAAATTAAAACTCTAGAATTAACCCTGAAACTCACTGCTGTCAGTTGATTCTGCCCCAGGGGCCCTCCATTGATTACTGAAGCTGCACGCCTTAGCTGAAGGGGGAGGTTGTCTTTTTTCTGCGGCAAATAAGAACTCTCTAAAGAATCTGAGATGCTTTCTCTATTTTAACCAATAAGGTGAAATTCTCCTTTTGTGTCTAGAACTTGAGTTTCCACAAGGGAAGGCAGACTGTCTGCCTCAAACTGAATTGGAGCCTTGTTCTGGAGGGATATACCCACTGCAGTGTCTGATGGGTACAGGCCATGCTGCTGAATCTCATGAGGGAAAACGGCCAGGAACTGGATAGCGAAGAGGCCAAGTCTGTGCCCTGGAAGACATGCTAAGCATCGTGAAGGAGGTAATGTTTTCCACTAAAGGGTATCCAGTGGACGACTGGTTTGAACTGGCTCTTATTTTATAACCTCTCCACACATGTGTGTAGTCAAGGCTGAATTTAAAACCTATACCGTGAACCTTAGGAAAATAAACCACATTAAACAAGCACAAATTGAAAATATTACACAAGAGATTTCACAGGAAATTGGTCCAAATTTAGCCTCGCTCTTTATGTATTTAAGCCTCTTACTCGTTTCTTAGAACTTTATATCGGGATTTTAATATGAATCTGCCCTCCCCCCAACACTACCCTCCCCTCTTCAGTAAGTCCACCTCCACAATGGCCTGTTCAGTTTTACAAAACTTATTTTTTTAACTCCCAAAGAATCCTGCTACCTTTGGCCTGCTCTTTCCGTGCTCATTAACACATGTTTTAAAACACTGCTCGCTGACTCACTGCATCAGTGGTTGGGTAAGTTTCAGCACATATACCTCCCAAATCACTGTAGCACCAGAAACAAGCTCCCTCTACCCCGAAATGTGCTGGGGCTCCCTCAGGAAGCACCTCAAACCTGCAGATTTAATGACTGACTCCACATAAAACAGGACACCAGTTGAGAAAAATGTCATGAGAGGCAAACCATTTTAGTGCCTTTTAATCTTACTTAGAATTCTCTCACAATGCTTTTGCAGTTCGGAGTTGTGGTTTTTTTGCTTTGTTTCTGTTTTAATCTTGTACTTCTTTCCGTGGGTCCACCCTTAATCCTTCTGGGAGAGAAAGTCACACACAGACAAACAGACTATTTTGGATGCAGTGAACATAACCATGCAGCCTTTCTGGTTACATCTGGGGTGATCTTAATGACATTATCATCACTGAGAGACAGAGGTTCTATCATACTAGAGCCCGAGGTTCACCCCACGAAGCCCAGCAAGGTATGTTTCATGCCATCAGAAGTGCCCTGTGGGGGATGCCAGGCCACAGCCCTCCCTAGCTAGGTTGTCGCCAGGTGAGGAAAGCAATGCCAAACCATGGGGTGGTTTTGTGGGATGGACAAGCATGCCCTGAGGCCACACCGAGAGCCCATTCTTTTCCTCCTCAGCTTCTAGCTACGATGTGAAATACTACTGGAGTTTGCTACAAACAACCCTTAAAATACTTAAGAAATTAGGACTCATTCTTTTATTTACATTGCTATTTTTATCATTTCTAAGATATGCTTCTGATGCCTCCCAATTACATTTTGCCACCACCCCAAGGTGAGTCGTCACCTCTTTTCTTCCCTTCACTGGTTCCCTTCTTTATTGGCTTTGTGAAGTCTGACAAGGAAGAAACCCGTCAGGTGAAGAATTCAATGTTGGACCTGCACTGGTGGCAGCTAACATTCTCCATTGATTTTCCTGGGCTGACCCTGTAGAAGATTTCTTTCACAATATTGCTTTTACTTTATTTATTTTAAAGAAATTACAAGAACATCCTGGATCTTTCCCAGAGCTCAAGCTGCCCCGGGAACTTTCTATCCTGCTGTCCTTTCCCTTAGAGGAGCAGCCACGCTGACCCTGAAGATTTTGGTCACTATGCCCAAGTGGAGCTGGGTTTGGGAATCCCCTAGCCAATGCTCAGGGAACATGAAGACTACAACTGGCACAAACTTTGGGCATCTCTTCAAATGATCAAAGTGGTTTGGCTAGAGAAACTACTTCAATTCTCTGGCTTCTTAAAAGTATTAAAAGAATGGAGGTGGTATAATGATTTGATAAGTCCATTAGGAAACAGAAAATCCAGAACCACTCTGGATCCCAAATACACAAAGCTCTCAAAAAATGTGAACATTCAAACAAAGCCATTAAGATGAGGGAGAGGATGGGGGGAAGGCAAAGAGAATCCTTTGTATCTATTATACTGAAGCATAAACAAGCTTTGAAATAGTAAGTGCTCAAATAAATGTGAGGCCAGCCACAGCTTCACAGGTGCCTAAGGCCTAGACAGGCCACCACCACCTGGTGTAGTTATCCTTGCTCCGAACCCCTCCCGCTCTTGCTCTCACTCTGGGTGGTCATCTCACACCACCCCACACCCGACCCCCAGGCACAATTCTGGTGGTGGGTTTTACAGGATCTCTCAGAGCATTAGGTTTCTGGAAGCATATAAATTCAAGGGTCTTTTTCCTTTCAAACTCTCTGAGCCAGAGAAGGAGGCTTTGAGGATGCTTCAAAAAGAATTAGGAAAAGTGAACAGATCAAAAGAGCAGCATTGCCACATAAGCTACTTCCTTTAAAAAAAACACAAAACCCAACATGTATTAGGGAGAACAGCAGTGAAAACACTGATCAACCATGAAAATTAGCACCAGGCCCAGGGCTATGGGATATAGGAATCAGGAACCAGCTTTTTTTTTTTAAAAAAAAAAAGCCCAAAAGAACACTTGGTGATTAAGCTCAGTGTCTGGAGGCACACACATAGTCACATCCACATACTCAAGTTTGCACACTCTTTTTCATACCCAACCTCTCCCTCACTCAGATATGCAGTCATATACATAGAAATTCAAGGCCCACCACCCTGTGCAGCCCTCTCTTCATGGATGCCTTTGTCTCAATGCCTCTACAATAAGTTCGTTCAGGGCTGCTGAATACCATGAACTGCTAAGAACTTCTGGAAAGCCAAATTTAAAAGACCCCCATACCTACGTGCAATGCTGATCTTCCATTTCTTGCAAATTATAGAGTAGACAGCTTAATCCACAAAAAGTACATGCTTCAGAAGCGAGCAGGTACTCTAGAGCAGAGCACACACGGAAAAGGGAAACCACAGTCTCCCCTCTTCACTCCAAAGTGGATTTTTATGGCCGTGCAGATTTGCAGCCCAGGTGAAATGTGCTTCCACTAAGACCTTTCCGGGGAAGATATATTAACAGTGGGTCCATTTGATCGCGAGCAGGCCTCTCCATTCCCTATTACACAAATGGAGAATTGCGGGTACCCCAGCAAACAGGTCCCAAATGCAGGACAGCTATTCTCCCCGTCACAGTTCTGTTCTTATTCATAGTCAGCCTTTCTTTCTCTCTCAATAATTTTATAGTATATAATGTCTTCATAAATATTCACTTTCAATAAAAATACACTGAAGCTATAGATTTTTTAAGCACAATTATGTTGACAAAGTAGATAGGTCACAATTACATAAAACTACATGTACTAAACACTGAAGACAGAAATAACTGAATCTTGCCTATAAGACCAGGAGAGGCCTGCTGAGTTCTGGAAGGATAAAGAGTTGACTGAGGGTCTGGGTGCCAAGAAAGAGATTTTTGAGGACAAAACCTTTACATTCTTCCAGGCATGTGCTGACATCACCCATCTGACAGTGGAAGCTCACAGATACATGTAATGATCTTGAGCAGATTTCAGGAGAACTTCCAGACTATGAGACCAGAAAGAAAGGCCTGATGATCTACTTCCAAAAGTCAGCCGTGAAGCCTCTGTGGACCACAATGATCCAATTCACCGCCGATCACAAGGATGTTACAGAACTAGGCAGCAAATGGGGTCACCACAGATGTGAGGTGACTCAAGAGGAGTTAACAACAATAGTAACATGACAATGGTAAAACTGTACAGAGGAGGGAAATGACAGGCTAAACAAAACTAGAAAATGCAAAGAGGTTTGCCTTCAGATTGAAGGCGGAGGGGGTGTATCAAGTGGTAGAGGGAAAATTCTGAGGTTTTTAGCCCAGGAATGTTGCCACTCCACCCTACCCGGGCCTCAGTATCTCAAATGTACCACCTAGTGACCATCAGTCCCTGCCCGAAAGAGGGGCCCTTAGCACCTCAACAACAACCCCCTTGGTAACTGTTATCCTAGCTTTCCCCAAGAGATTAAAATGTACAGCTTCCCATGAAATGTTACCTTTCCTGTCTGATGTTGTCTTCCCTCAGGTCCAGTTGCTAGAAGTATTGTTTTGTTTTATTTTCTTGCAAATAACTTCTGAATGCCTAGATTTCCCCCCCCCCAATCTCCTCTGCTTTTCACAACACTAAAATATTGTTGGCATGTCAGTAAATTGGTTTTTAGCTGGTTCCTGCACACACAGAATTTCACTTTCTTTTGCTTAGGTTACTCAGAAAGAGTCCTGCTGGCATGGTTCACTATCTGTAGTGCTGCTAACAGAAAGGTCAACAGATCAAATCCACCATCTGAAGATGGACTGTCTCCTCTCATACAGATTTACAGCCTTGCAAACTCGATGAGAGTCACTGGGAGTCAGAATAAACTCATTGACAAGGAGTTTGAGTTTTAGTGTGTTATGTACTAAAACCAGAATTTCTAGATTTTAAACTTTTTACATTGCAATTGTTGTTAGGAATATTGTAATCAAAGCCTCGTTTTGAAATAAACACTTTTGCAGAAACACAACTAAGCTAACAAATGTGGAACTGCAATGGTTGAAAGGAAATTGGGTACCAGCAGGGTTCTAGGTGGGGGCTGTATAAGTGACTGATAATTTGAAGTTCACTGGGAATGCGATTCACTGCTGGCACCCTCTGTGGAGGCTCCATAGAGGCCAGTCTAGTGGACTTGTCAGCCAAAGTGCAATGAGTCAACTTTGGCTCTGGGCACATAGTCACCACATTGTGTTAGTACTTGACCATCAGCTGAAAGGTTGGATGTTTGAGCCTGCCCTGAGGAGCCTCAGATTAAAGGTCTGATGATCAAGGATCACAGGCTTGGAAACCCTGGGAAGCAAGTCTATTATGCCACATGGTGCCATAAACAGCTGCAATCTCCTTGACAGCAACTAGCAACAAGAAGTTATCACAGTGCAATGTCTTCTCGCTAACCTGCGCATCTTTTTGTACCGATAAATAATTTTTATTTGTTTTTAAAGAAAAGTGTCTGTGCATCTCAGAAAATGATAGTATCCCCTGTGTTGTCATAAGTTAGATGATGAGGGCACATCCTCATCCTTGAGTTTGCCATCCCATTTACTTCTAGGCCCTGACAGGATCTGGTTCTTCACTGGAAGCTCTCCTAAAACACATCACACCTCTGATTCTGCAGTACTTCATTGAACTGACAAGCTCTTTTAGTTTCTTGATTGTTAGGAAACAACCTAAAATTAAGCCAATGAATGCAGAGACAGTTAATGAAAGAAAAGCCAGATCCATCACTATTAAAAAAACAACAACACACAAACCCACACAAACCAAACCAACACTCCACCACTATTACATAACAACTGTTATTTTTGTTGTGTACTTTTGGGTCAGATTCTACTCAGAGTTGACCCTCCAGTGGGTTTTCAGAGGCAGTATATCGCCCAGGAGGGGACTGTCCATCTTTCTCCCATGTAGCAGCTAGTGGGTTTGAACTGTGTGCCTTTGGGTTGGGAGCAAAACTCCTTATCATCAACCCACCAAAGCTTCCTATAGCACAAGTAGACTTTGGAAAACTCTTAGCTTTCCTGAGAAATAAATCATAAAATTGTGAAAGAGCAAATGTTTTCTAAGGAGACACCTTAAAAAGAACTTTCTATTATAAGACTCAAAAAGGATTTGTTTTAATAAGATCTTTGAGTAAAAAAATTAAGCATGGAACTTATTAGGATTTGATATAAATAATATACTATTTCACTTGACTTTGTGAAAATGTGACTATCGGGTAGGGTACAGGTGAAAATTAAATTATGTTTCCATTTTTATGAAACTATACCAGTGGAGGACATCTTTCCTGGCCTTTCTCTGCCTTTAAATTCCTTCAAAAAATAAAACACACACAAAAGCAGCAGTTCTATATTCATATAAATTCTTACTTAAGCATAGGCTTTAAATAATACTGAGAAAGTGAGCTGATAGATTGGTATTTGGATTCAAATTTCCCTTATGAGAACTATTTTGACATAAAAATAAGAGGAAAAAATCAATCAGAAGTATTTCTTCATATTATTGTGCCTCTAAATAATATTCCAACAGACAAGATTTAGGGCCACAAACCACCTGGAGATGACTGTAGTAAAACTCTTATTTGTACAAGAACATTTGTCTAAGGAATACACTTAGTGATGTGAAACAATAACATAATAAAACTGTGTTTTAATTTAAGGCAAAGTCTATTGTATGTAGTTGAGGCAGAAAAGGACAATGACTAGGATGGGGAGGAGATTCTTCTCACTTCGCCATCCCAGTTCTCCCTCCTGTGTGAGGTGAGTATCAAGCTGCCTTATTCCTGACTGCTACATGGACATGGTCCCCGGCCCTACTGCTGGCAAGGGCCCCTCACCTGGTCTTCCCTGGCCCTCTCTTCTGGGAATGACAGTTGGCTTGAGATGAAGGACAGACCATTCACTCTGCTGTGTTGGGTCTGAGACCCAGGGTGAAAGCTGTTGGGATTTGTCTTTCTCTGACTCAGCAGATGTTAGGAGTGTCTTTTGGAGTCTGTTTCAGTAGTTTTCTCCACAAGCAATACTATCACAGCAAAAGGTTAAAGTGAGGAAGAAATGGTATTTTTTTAACACCCTACACCTGAGAGTATGTGTTATTTTCTTTAAGTGTCCACAGGCCCCTGCCTGTAACTGTGGTACAGACC
Source organism: Elephantulus edwardii (assembly GCF_000299155.1). NCBI lineage: Eukaryota > Metazoa > Chordata > Mammalia > Macroscelidea > Macroscelididae > Elephantulus > Elephantulus edwardii. The sequence continues at coordinate 4,804,542 of NW_006399932.1, read as the reverse complement.
TTGGCAAGGAATCACTGAAGTCCATGGGAAAAACAACATCTCAAACAGTGTCTTGTCACATTCTTTTTTCTTTAATGACCAGTGAGCTATTTTGCAAGGCACAGACTCTATTGTAAACACTGTATACTGGTTAAAAAAGGCATGTCAAGCCTTACCTGAGATCAAGAAGATTCATCTGCTGGTTACCAGCGACACAGTTATTCAAATAGACCACAGGGAAGATTAAACAACACTGCAGACATCTGCAATCTGGAGGGTTGATGTGTAAGAAAAGTAAACACATCAGGACAAAAAGAAAGGGAAATTTGTTCTTTCTGCTGGGTGTTGCCCCATCTTCCAGGAGAAAATGCCAATTCTCTCTACTATTTCAAAACTGGATCCATCTTGATTTCTCCCCTACCTTTAATTACAGAAACATAGTAACATGAAAAGAACTCACTTTCATCTCTGGACTTGAAGAAAACCAAGAAGCCTAGTCCCTAATCACACAATTTTTCTATGTGCCAGTGTTCATTTATGGTGGTTTTGCATCTGATAAACTTTTCATTCAATTTGAAGCTCAGTAGCTATGAAACCCCATGCAGTGATCCAGGAGAAGGGCATTGTCCAAACATGTTGAAACACTTGTAGGTGATGGTTCGGTTCTTTGTGCTCAGGCGCTCCTGTGAGAAGCCTCTGTCTCAGGCAGGCTCCAAGCTGCCAACTCAACGAAGCAAATAATAATTATTCCTAATAACAATAATAATTATGGAATGCAGTGGACCCAATATGAGGTTGGCTGGCTGTGGCCTCAGGTGGAGCAGCCAATGTTCACACACTCTTTTTTATAAAACTATTTCTCCTTTCTCTCTCTGTCTCTCTCGGATGGCACATGCACACACACATGCATGCACACACAAACCCTACACGTTTGCCAGAAGAGATCTGGATAAACTCACTCCTCTGGTTCTCTGCAGAGTGCTTGACTACAGAGCTAAAGTAAATAAATAACATCCCCCTCTCCACAAAATGGAGGGATTAGGAAACATCTAGGGACACTAAAAGAAAACCCCAAAATGAAAAAAAACCCCACCCCAAACTATTCATTTTCCTTCTAGTTAAAAATCTAACCCATTTTCTTTCTAATTTCGTACTTTTAGTCAGAATCTTGTCCAGATGAAAGCTATGCACAATTAACTGTGTTACTCTTTTCTTTAGGGGAAAGATAGCAAGAAAGGAAGAAGAGAGGGAAAGGTGAAGAGAGAAAGAGATGAGGGATGGTTTGGTAGAGAGGGAGGAGAGGAACAGAGGGAAGAAGGGAGAAAGACGTTGTGGATAGGTGCCTTCAAGTTGACTGGGACTCACTGAGACCCTGCACCTTGCTAGCCAGACCTCAGGGTAAGTACTCCCCATTCCCATTCCATTGCAGGTGGTTAATCAGAACTTCTAGTTCATATCAAAGCCTTTCTTGGTGGATTGAGGATCAGCACCTCTCCAGAGTGCTAAGGAGCAGTGATGTCAGTCTAGAGACTTAAATGCACCTGATCCAGGCTATGGTCTTCTCAATTAATGGCAGGCATTTGAGATCCAAACAATGGCTAAGGATGAAAGAAGACAGTTCACTGCCTTTGGGTTGTGGTGCTGGAGAAGATTGCTGAACATTCTATGGCTACCAAGAGAACAAACATGTTTGTCCTCAAGAGGATGAAACCAGGTTTCTCCTTGGAGGCAAAGATTTTGAAGCTCTATCTCACATAATTTGGGTATGTGGCCAGGAGGGACCAGTCTTTGGAGAAGGACATCATGTTTGGAAGAGTGGGGGGATAGCACAGGAAAGAAAGACTTTGAATGAGATGGGTTGACACAATGACTGTGGCAATGGGGTCAGCTGTGTCAGAGACAGTGAGATTGGCTCAAGAGAGAGCTTGGTTCAAAGCTATTATTCATAGATCTCTATGAGTCCTAGTCAGTTTGATGACACATAATAACAAAGACCAGATTATAGATAATAATTTGGTGCATTATGAAAAGCCATACTTTGGTTAACAAATGAAATCTAGAGGTGAGAACAGCTGGAGAAACTCCTCAAGTTTTTTGAAGTATGGTTGTATGCACATAAAACAACATAAATCATGTTCCCTTAACCCATTGCCTTGAGCTGAAACTGATTCATAGCTGACTCTTTGGTGAGTTGTCAGAGGCTGTAAATTATACAGGAGGATACTGCCCATCTTTCTCCTCCAGAGAAGCTGGTGGATTCGAACCACCTGCTTTTGGATTGGCAGTACAACTCCTTGCCCTCCATGCCACCAGACTTCCTCTTAATTTCTGTGGGTAATGGAAAGTGAGAGGTGTCATGCTAACCAGAGATACTTCAAAGTCTGCCTAACATGTGGTTTCCTGCTCCACAGGTTTTGAGTAGGACATGTGACAAGCTCTCGGTAGTCTGGTGACTAATGATGAGTATTTATGGCTCCTATTTTCATTGTGATTACATGAGTAGAAAATGTTATGTGTTCTGAAGACTGAAAAGAATGGATTTGAGGTCACTGGTAAAGAGCTGTGCATTTGGCTCATGAATAGCCATATTTGAACCAGTACGTGACAGGGATATGGTTACTCCAGAAGCCATCTCTGACATTTCGAAGATGTTTGGGGCCATCTGTTCATGCAAAGATCTGCAGCCCTGTAAAGCCAGGCCAGCACATTCCACATGTCTTTACCCCACCTCACCAGGGTCCTATCATCTTACAGACTTTACCAGCCTATTCACCAGCCACAATGTACTTCGCCAAAGGGGGGAAAACTATAAAACTCAAAATTCTTTCAAATGTGTCTGGTACCATTAAGAATGTTTATTAGTCTACAGTAACTTTACATTGATATTTACCAAAAAAGCACAACGTATTTGGCAAGCAAGTTACCTGCTAAATGTGAACGTATCTGTCTTATGGCATTTCTTCTTCAACAAGCTGTGCAGCTTGTTGTATTGGTGGAGGATGCTGGTTGTGAGAAGGACACAATCTTGTTCCTAAGAGTTTGCTGTAGGATCACTGAGAATTTGAGCTAGAAGTGGGCACTTACTCGACTACCTGGTTTCACTCTTTCTTTTTATAAGATGCAAAAATGGGGCCCAGCAAGGTTGACAAGCCTGTTCAAAGTCTCAGGATTTGTGAGTGACAGAATCAGAACTACTAGGCATGTCTTCAGATTCTTAGAGAAAGGCTCTTGATCTGCTTCACCGAAATAGGATTCCATTTGTGTATCAGTGAAACTTACGACCAGGGATTCCTTCTACTTCCAGAATGCAAGATCACACCGGATTCCATGCTATTGTCATCCAACAAAAAGTCCACAGAATGTGTGTGCCTTTTAATTAAGTCCTTATTGAGAAATCTATTAAAAATTATGGTGGTGGGGGGGGAAATCCAGTTGATCTAGCATACATTTTTGAAAACTACATAAAGTGAGTTTGCTGAGTGGCAACTTTTGAACTACAAATGTCTAATTATATGAACACACAGTATGCATAGAGCTCACTGTAGTCTGTAATCTCACAGTGAGATTGAATCATTAATCAGTTCAGTCAAAAGTTATTTACACTTTGAAATAACACTTCTTTCTTTCTTTCTTGTTGTGTACCATCGAGTCAGATCTGACGGGCACAGGAGGAGATAGCCCCTCCATCTCCATCTCCATCAGAGTATGTGGTGACCATGTGTCTTCAGGATTGCAGGTTGTTTACAGTTTGAGATAAACAGTACTGGGGATACCAAAGTCCTGAATAATTCAATATCCTCACTTGTCGCATTATTCTAACATACCCAAATGTTAAAACAACAAAGTCTACCCTGGTCCCAAAGGATTAGCTCTGTTTAACGAGGTTCACTTCTCCCATAGCATCCATTCTGCAGAGCACTGCATGCACTCAGGTTCCCTTGTACCAGCACCACGCTGGCATTCTTTAACCAATAGGTGTACTTACTCTTGGAATTCTCTCTAAGCACGAAAACCTATAGTTATAGGAACACCAGGTAGCTGGCCATGCTCCTGGTCTTAAAATCAGGAAATCCCGAGTCAACCCTGATGACGGTAGTAACTGTGACAAGTACATAATCTGCAGTTAGTTTTGTATTTCACATTACAGCTCACTCAAAAACCCACAGACTGCCATCCTGTCAATTCCAATTCATAGTGACCCCACAGGACACAGCAAAACTGCCCTGCTGAGCTTCCCGGGCTGTGCATCCTTTCGGCAGCAGACTGCCCCATCTTTCTGCTGTAGAAAGCTGTAGGTTTGAACTGTCCACCTTTTGGTTAACAGTTGATGGACAACAGTAACCCTTGGCTCTAAATAAATAATCATTTAGCACCCTATCTAAGGTTTATCCATAAAAAGACATTCTTTTTTATTGTATAAAACATATAAAAATTTACTCTTTTAAATCAGTCTTAAAAGTACAGTTCAGTCACATTAATCTTATTCACCATGCTATGTAGCCATCACCATGATCCATTTCTGAATTTTTGTCATTCTAAAGAGAAAATCTCTTCACCTTAAGCAGAAATCCCTCATTTCCTTCTCTCCCTATCCCCTAGTAACCACTGATCAACATTTGTCTGTGCATTTCCAGTTCTAGATACATCACACAAGTGCAATTACTAAATAGCTGTCTTTTTGGGTCTGATTAAGTTCACATAACATAAAGTTTATCCATATTGTAGCACATAACAGAAATTCATTTTTCCTTAAAACTAAAGTATGTGTATGTTCAATTTTACTTATCCACTCAATTCTTCAAGGACAATTAAGTTGTTTCTACTTTGGGACTATTATAAGATAATGTTGTAGTGAATACTGGTGTACAAGTGTCAGCCTAAGTCCTTTGGGGAATCTACTGAGGAGTGGAATCAGGTGGCCTAGTGGATAAAGAGTTGCACTGCCAACTCAAAGACAGGTAGATCAAATTTATCAACTGTTCTAGGTGATATAGACGCGCAATCTCTTCCTGTATAGTCTCTGAAAACCAACTGGAGGGTCAGCTATGAGTTGGTTCCACAATACAACTATGTGTATTGTATCAGGCTGCTAATCATAAGGTCAATGGTTCTAATCCATCAGTCATTCCTGAGAAGAAAAATGGTCTCCTCTCCTAAAGGATGATATACAGCTCTGGAAATATAGTGGAGGGGCTCTATGAGGTGAATGGACGCAATGATAGAAGGCCGGGTTTGGTCTGGTTTAAGGTAATTCTATATTAAATTATTTGAAGAACGACCAAACAGATTTCCACAATTGCTGCCCCATTTACACCTGCACCAGCAGCAGATGAGATTCTAAGACAATACATTTTTATGTGAGCTGAAGTCCAGCACTCTAGCTCTTCCCCGAAGTCACATGGCAGTGGCTTCCCATAGAGCAGCATCTGTCAAAAGCACTGTGCAATCACCTCGGATGGGACTTGCTCTACATCTTTCACTGCTGGGCTGTGGTCTGACTACTCATCTAGTTAAATCCCAAACCCCAGCTGCTTCAGTAAAGTGAAAAAAGAATAAAAGAACCACTTCTTGGTAAGATCTGTGCAAGGCAAGAAACTAAACACTATTGTACTTGCAGTACTTAGCTACTTAGCCCCCAAAGAACTTACCTTTGCAAGTAACTTTCAAAAGTTAAGTCCTGAACAATCTCCTAGTGATATTTCTCCATTTTCAGGGTAAGGAAACAGAAGCTCGAAGAGATTAAATTCACAAGGACCAGCTGCACACTGCGGTGTATGCTGCTTGGGCGTTATCAGCATGGTGTGGGGCAAGTATTTTAATCTCTAACCCTCACTGTATTCAATGGTAAAGTTGTTGTTGTTGTTATGTGCCGTCGAATCATTTGCGACTCATAGCGACCCTATGCCTTATGCACAACAGCCCTAAACCCTGCTCTATCCTGCGCCAACCACACCGCCTCTGACACACCCATCCCGATTACCCCAGTCACC
>NW_006399932.1:4785849-4796196 GCF_000299155.1 Elephantulus edwardii | reverse complement strand
AAGGCAACCCCATTTTTCCTTGTCTTTTCATCTCCAGAGTAGTATATCATATGGTCATCTGACTCAAAATGCCCCATGCCATTCCATCTTCTCTCTCCAATGCCTAATATGTAGGAGTGCTAATTCTCATAGCCAAATTATGCATGTAATTTGTGGATATATGGACACCGGCCTTGTAAACAGAGCCCCTGACAAAAGCAAGAGGTTTTTGCTATTCTTTTCACAGTTGAGCCTAGAAGGCAAGTCGCTTGGGCTTCATACGTAAGGAGCTCTGTCATTCATGAGGAGTTCTGTCATTTGGTCCTCTCCTCAGTGGGTCCAACTCTGTTCTCACACACTGGATTAGATGAATGCACCCTGGAGATCAGATCACCTAGCACTCCTATCTAATTTGACTCCAGTGGGGATCAAACCAAAAGAGAAAAAGAGGCTCAGAATGAGGATTTCAGAGCTGGGACTGGCTTTTGAGATACTCCAGTTAACTTCTTCATATGAATATGAAGGATCCCAGGCCCAGGAAAATGAGCAGTTGATTGCAAACTTTTAAATGGCAATTTGTATTGTCCTAAGGAGTCTCTAAGTGATACAAACTGTTAGCATACTTGGCTAGTAACCAAACTCATCAGTTCAAGTCCACAGGAGGCATCTTGAAAGAAAGGCCTATTCTTACACTTCTGAACAATCAGCTATTGAAAACCCTATAGGTCACTTTTACTCTGACACACACAGAGTCGACATGAGTCGAGACTAGCTCAGTGTTAACCAGTCACTGGTATCATTCTAAAAACATGACCTCTGACACCATGGCCAATAGTGTTTGCAGTACAATTCTCCTCTGACCTCACTTTCTATGTGATCATGTCAATGTGATGCATGAAAGAATAAGTGTCTAGATTTGCTATGTGAATCAGGGCCATTAATCTTGACAGAGATTTGCATCTCTGCTTACATGTTCCAAAAATAGGAAGAAAAACTTACACAGAAACAGCTATCTTAAGGATTCTAGAGCTGTTGTGAGGAGAGGTTCTGTTGGTAAAATCCAAAAAGAAAGCCCTCTTGTAAGGCAGTCACAGGCAGAACAAGTGTAGAAGTCGCTCTTCACCTGAGGAAAGGACAATGGTCCATCTCGAGCCAAGAAACCAAACACAAAACTGCCGAATGATGGCAGCAAGTGCAGTTCCCTTTCTGTGGTAGATTCCGGTTTTCTTACAAACAAGGGAATTTGCCTAAGGTGTTTCTCAGGTACTGGCCAGCTTTGCACGTCCATAGCTCAAGACATTCCCTGAACTATTTCCTCCCTCAACGATCAGAAGATGTCTGTGTTTTCCTGAAGGATGGAAGCAACTGCTGAGAACCCAGCAGGAGCTAACCTCTGCCCTTGTGAATACCTGAAAGAGAGCGAAAGCTCAGTACCTTTCACACTACAGCCAGAGCGACTGTGCATTAGCCAGCTCCCGCGTGGAGAAGGTTCTCCCAAGGGGTCAGACATGTTCACGTGCCCTGTGCTGCACTGCAACTGCTATGGCTGGAGCACAGGGAAACACCGCATTCTGTAATCCAATGGAGCCACATCCAGAATTCCACTCACCTCTCTGGCTGGGAGACTTTGGATGGGTGACCACTACTCCCTGAGCATCAGAAGTGGGGGAAAGACTTCCTATGGCACGCATGGGTTAGTGGTAGGATGCTCACCTTCCATGTAGGATCTGAGTTGATCCCCTGCCAGTGCGCATCCTGTACAACCACCACCCATCTTGTCAGTAGGGGGCTTGTATATTGCTAGAATTCTGAACAGGCTTCACTAGGGCTTTCAGACCAGCAAACTAAGAAGATCTTGGTGATCTTCTAAAACTCAGTCAACCAAAACTCCATAAAGGTCCCTTCATTCCATTGGCTGGTCCACATATGTGGGGGCCAATTCACAGACCACTAGCTATGAAAAACAACAAATTATGCCCACCTCTCCTGACTGTTGGGGAATGATAAGAAATAACACACAAGGTGCTAGATTGGTGTGTGGCACATCGATAAGTGAGGAAAGTTTGCTTTCTTACTTTTCTTCACCATCATCAAGAGCTTTTCTAGCAAGGGCCAGAGCCAGCCAAGGAGGCTGTCCGCCACATAGACAAGCTTGTTCTGTTCTAGGTGGGGTGCTGGGACTCCAATCCACTGAGGAATGAGAGGTGAATCCAGACTCAGAGAGGAGAGCTGGGTGTTTTCGGGCCTCGTCCTGGTGTTCCAGCCCTGCCCCCTTCATCTGGCTACAATACCAAGTGGTGTTACAACTTTTGGATGTTAAGAAACATTATATTTCCTAAAGTATCAGTACTTAATGTTTCGTTCCACACATAAAACCCTGTGAGTGGAAGCCTGTGGGCCCCCTTGTCAGAGGTAATTTCTCAAGGCTCTGCATGGGATTTAACGGGAGCCATATGGTTAAGTCCGTCAACCCTCCCAGAAAGCACCCCCCTTGAAGGGCCCTCGTAAATGTTCTCGAGGCTGCGAACGATCCAGCAACTTTCTAACAATAAAGCTATGTTCATAACCATGATATTCAGCATAACACAAGGCAGGAAATAATGGCTTCTGGTCTGAATTACTCAAACGGGGCTTTCAGTTGTCCTGGCCAACGACAGTGACACGAGAGTCCAGACAACCAGGGTCAGTTAACTACTCCCCGCATCCTCGGCTCTCTAGCATCAGCCTGTGGCTGACAGGGACCGTCTCAGTTTAGTTTGAACAATTTAAGAAAACTTAGTAATAGGTGACTACACATATGCATCCAAAAATTAAGCTTATTCTTAAACTTGTTCTTTAAAACTACTTTTAGACTGTAATTTGGGGGTGGGGGTGGGGGTGTGAATCATTTATTTTTTGTGTGTGTGAATCATTTAGTACTCTCTTACATTTTTCCCTTCCCCCACCCCAGAGCAACAAAGACACAAAATAAAAAAATAAATAAATAGTTGCCATTGAATTGATTCTGACTTGTGACAACCCATATGTATCAGAGTAAAGCTCTACTAAAGTTGCGCATTCTCCCCCTACTCCCTAGAAATTAATTGCAAAGACTTTCTTCCTAAAAAACTTAATGCAGCCATTTGCATCACCGGGGATCCCGAACAATGACACAAAACCCCTTAATTCAACCAGCATTCCCATCTGGATAAACACACTTGAGCAGGAACAACCAAATCCTACAGTGGACTCAGAGGGCTCACCCTGAGAGAAAGGGTGGCATTGTTACTGTCTCCTTAGACCATGTCTTTGAGCTACTACACCTGATGTTCTTTGTGACACAGTGTTAGTGATTATACAGAGAAGAAAGTGCAGAAAAGGTGAGAGGACAACGAATGATGGGTACTACGAACAACAACCCATCTTGACAGTAAATGGTGGCAGTCAATGTTAGCCTTGGTGACTAGATGCTACCATCCACTCTGCAGGGGAAAACTGCTCCTGTAAAGAATTACAGCTTCAGAAACCTGATGGAGGGTGGCCGGGGCGGAGGGGGGGGGGTGGTGTGGAGGAGTGGATGGAGAAGGGATCCACTCTACCACAGCGAGTTAAAAGTACTTGTTGTAAATTTCTGACGTGTGTGTGTGTGTATACACACACACACACACACACACACACACACACACACACATATATATATATATTGCTTAACTGCAGCTCCAATGGGTTATAGTATTTGATATAAATTTCTATTTACATAAGATCTATACTACTTAGCTACAGTCTCACACAAATGGGTTTTATGAGCAAATTCCTAATAGCTACACAACACAGGGACACCCATGTGCCAAGGCTAAAATTAGTGTGAAATCAGGGAGGTGTTTCCCACATAAGTGGTTTCTTATATTCCTGCTGTGGTGCATATTTCCAAGTTTTGTGATGAAGCTGGCCAATCTATTTATTACCTTAACCAGAACAGTCCACAAAGGGCCAGCTACCTTTGGCCACAACATCAGTCTTAATATAAGCATTTGAGTACTCTATTTGTATACTCTACTGTTAGATAACAGGAGCTCTGGTGGCCTACAGGTAAGAAACTGCACCAAAATTGCAAAGGCATGCAGTTCAAATCTACCATGTGTTCTGCAGGAGGATACACTTGTCCCATGCAATTGTCTGCCTCTGAAAACCCTCTGGAGGGCCAGCTATGGGTCTGTTCTGACTCGACAGTACACAACAGCAAATGTTAGATAGGTAACATTTCCACTGTAAGCAAGATTGTCCATCCTTCTTCTGCAGAGCAGCTGGTGGATTTGAACCACATGCCTTTGGGATTGCAGTGCCGTTACTTATATTGTTGTTGTTGTTGATTGCCATCGAGTTGAGCATGACTCATAGCAACCCTATGAAAAAAGGCCTGAAGCCTTTCTAGAACTACTATCATTTATCAAAGTTCATAAAGTTTCCAGAGGCACGCTGTTTAGGAAGTAGATGCCACTCCTGCTTCCAAATCTGTCTTAAACTGGGAGCTCCACCAAACACTGTCCACCATCGGTAACTGTTACGGCATTTGACTCCCCAACGGCACAAGGTTCAGCATCACAGCAATACCGGTAAATAACAGATTTTTTTGTTTTCTTGATTCATCTATATAGAGGATACCAACATTTTTCTAAGAACTAAGAAAATTGCATTTTACTCTATCGTTTTCCTGTTTTGACTTCATTCTTTTCCTTACCTTAATGATACAGGGTTATATAAAGAACTAAAAAAGCAAGAAGATGCTGCTGAACTCAGTGCTGATGTTCATTTTTGCAGAACCCCGTTGTAGGTGTGCACTGCTGTCCTTGGCTGCCATCGAGAGGGCTGCTGCCTCCTGGTGATCCCATGCACAACAGAGTGAAACTCCTCTTGTGACATTTTCCTGACTGACTGCAAGTCTAACCATGGGATGATACACAGGTGTTTTACAGGCTAATTTTTGGAAGGGACATGCTAAGCCTTTCTTGCTGGCCTATCTTAGTCTGGTGGTTGTGGTTGTTGTTGTTGTTGAGTACTGCCAAGTCACAACCAACCCATAGCTGAGCCTCTGGTGGGTTTTGGAGACAGATAATTGCATGAGAGGAGATTGCCCCATCCCTCTCCTGAGAAGCAGCTGATGGACTGGAACCACGTGCCTTCGGGACTGCAGCGCAGCTTCTTGCCACTCGGCCAGTCTGGAGACTCCACTAGAACCTGCCCAGCATCATGGCAACACAAAGCCTCCTCTGATGGATAGGGATACTGCACCTGGGGTGCCCTAGAAGAGGCTGGTGGATTTGAACTACCAACCATTCACTTACCAGCTCAGCACATCATGAACTATGCCCCCAGGGCTTCTGTAAAACAAAGTCTGATGTGAGAAGACGGAGAGAGATAATGTGCACTACCTGTTGATCTAACATTCCTCCCAGGCTTTGCTAATTTGATTCTGAATTAATGAGCCTGTTACATGATATCTAATAAAAAGGATTAGAGAAGCGATAATTCTTGAAATGTGCCACATACTTTGGTTCGAGGCTGAATTGGTTTCATCTATATTTAACACATGCTTGTTGTCTGTCTCACTTGTCTCCCCCACAGCTATAGTTCACTTTTCTTTTTTTCATCTGGGAAACTTATCTCCTAAAACGTTCCCATCAATCAGCCGAAGAAGCTCTTCCCGACAGAGCGTCTGCCAGTTTGACGAAGCACAAGTAGTCACTAGTTTAAGGACGCCTCCCACACTCTCTGGAGCTGTGTGTTTTTCTAGCCTGCCTAACCACACATATGCAATTTGGGATATTTATACTTCCCTTTGGCTTCTGGTGGGATTCTAGCACAACTTTGACAAAACTGGGCACAGAGAATGGGCTGATATGGTGGAGAGTGGAGGGCTTTCATCTTGTTCATCTACCTATTTGAACACTATGTCTTTGTATTTGTGCACTTCTACCCATTTTGGTCAATAAACATAAAAATCAAATGTGTGTGAAGACAGAGACATTTGGTCTCCAAAGCCTGTCTCATCTTCCCATTCAACAGGTCACTTACTGCTCCGAATACAGCCAAGACTCTAAACTTAAACGCAGCATGGAAAGAAATGAACAGAAAAGAGAGCAAAAGTGAGATTGGGAATAGAGGGCAAAGCACTGGTAGAAGTGGAGGAAAGAGAGGAGCCAGAGGCAAGCATCCCACGGGCTGCAAGGAGCGAACACTGCGTGGGCACAGGTGGGTCCCAGCCTCTCTGGCTAGAAGCAGCTCAAGCGCTGAGCCTGAATGAAGACTTTCATTGCTGTTTGCTGTTTTTGTTGGCCAGTCGCCATGGCAAACATTTGCAGGTGGCTTGGCCAGATTTTGACACTTAAATATTTGAGGTTGTGATAAAAATCAGAATATTACTACAATATGGTTCTGTGCAGCCTCAAAAAAAAAAAAAAGAAAAAGAAAAAGAAGGGGGGAAAGCAGCTATCTGCAATTTCAAATGCACATTTAAAGACACAGTCTCCAGAGGAAACTCATGTTTTAAAATAAGTACTCATTTCCCCTATGCTGAGGGGAATAAAAGAGCAAACCATCCCCAAATTGTACCACCTAGAGTTTAATACAGAATCCGCTGGTGAGATGGGCTGGGCTGCTTCTTGCTGAGCCCCCACGACCATCGGGCAAGATTTGGATAGGTCACATGGAGAGAAGTGGAAATGACAGGATGTGTGGGTTTGAATCAACATGGTAAGCACAACAGGGGAGAATCTGAAGAAAAGAAACAGCCTCCTTCAAGCTTGGCAAGGAGACAGAGTCCTCTAAGTGGCAATTATCTCCTAGGACACACCAGGAGGAGAGACGCACAGCCTCCCCCCACCTCCCTGTATCCAGAAAAAAATGGAAGATGAGGTGGGGCAGGAGAAAAACACCCCCTCCCACCCAAGCACAGTGACAGCATCTATGTATGTCACTCAGTGTACAAGACCAGTGGCGGTAAATTTGGGACAGATTCAATCACCCATCTTGGCAATCAGAGCTAACCCTTGTGCAATGGCTGAGTTCTAAGGACTCTAAGAAGATAGTTAGTGGTAGAGGAAAAGCAGGAGAACTGAGGGTGGGAGGAAAGAGCATTGTAAAAGGCTAGTGAACTTCAGAGTATTTCGTACTTCTATTTGTGCCCCCTCCAATACTTGAAAGAAAAAGAAAATAATTATCATTAGCTGGCTCAACTATGAATTGTCTACCTCAACTCAGCCACGCTGTTACTGAAGGAATCACCTGAGATTAAATGCTTGTTCAGTGAGCCCACCCCATCCTTTGCATATTTTAGGATCTTGCTATAGATGTAGGTTCATGTGAGAAGAAAAGAAATCTTTAAGACACACATTTGTCAACTGACTTCTTCAGACAAAGCCAAAGCATTGAAAGGGCCAAATTAATTTTTCTACTTCTTGACTAAAAAACCACAGCAAACTCACAGAATAGTCCTTATATACAAGTCTCCATTGTCAAAGGTGTGTTTTCACATGTCATAACCTAGCCTACTAAACTGAGAAATGTGAAAAATGAGGAATCCCCTTTAGAATGTACTTCTGCTATAAGAAAATAAGCCTGAGCTGGAATTCTCCCAAAACTAAGAGGAAGAGACACACTGATAAGTTGTGAGGCAGCCTATATTTTTTACATCATCATATCAACTATTTAGTATATTAACACATGTATCAAACAGCAAATTCCCTTGCCTACTCTAAACCAAGATTCTGAGAACTTGATACAACTGGTTTTCAGCATCGTCCAACAATATATAACTTACCATACAATAATTCTTTGGCTTTAGTTACTACTTTGCCTTCCAAAGAACCTGCGTGCTCTTAAATCTTTTATTTCATCTTCGCTCTAATCTCATGATATTGGAAAGACAGAGAACATCCTCTTTCTGTGGATAAGGAAGTTGAGAAGCTGAATGGACTAAAATCAGGAAGTAAATCTAGAGAAGTGAGATGGGAACTCAAGACTCAAGTGTTCTCAAGAGTGGGGGTAATTTGATGCTGTGGCTATGGCAGTTCTTGTAAAGGAGAGTGGTCAATGAACATAGTGCATTGGACCTAAGCAGGCCCTACCTCACTGATTGCCTTGACATTGACTATTATCCTTTAGTGAATGTCACAGTCCAACAGGACACACATTTCTGTATATTCCCCCAGGCTGGAGAATATGCATTTCTTAGAAGTTCCTGAATGGTAGAGTCTTGCTGGTCTTCAGACCACACTCTTTAGTAGCAAGGGGCTGGAGTGATCACAGGATCCCAGTAATCAAGTCATAACTCTATCACATGAAACAAAGGACGCAAGATACAACATAGGACCATTCTACTCATTTTGTGCAATGTCTCAGGATTGTCCTTCTACACACATGTGAGGAAGATCGTACGCTGTGTTTGTTTTGTCTCCTCCTAGTATATGGATACACAGAGAGAGCTAGTACCAAAGTGTTAAAAAGAAAGAGGAAAGAATGACTGGAGAGAAGGGAGATGTGAAAGTACACAGAAGACCTGAGGAAGGACTTGGGCCCTTCTCAGAAGGGAAGGACACGCTTGGCTGTAGAACAGACCAGGCTGGTGAGAGTCCTCTTCCCCATCATGCTGCATTGGAACCTCTGGCGTGCATTACTCCTATGAGTTTCCCCTTTGTCAACTTCAACTTCAGATTGACTCAGATCCCTCCTTCAAAGTCCACGATCAAAATCGCTTCTACCTCCTGGAATCTCTCTTAACCTCCCCAATAATCAAAAGCATCATTCCAAAAACCTCACACAAGACAAGAAACCCAACTTCAGTCTCATCTTCTCTGAGACAGAAATGAGAGGCAAGTCCAGAACATGCTCTGAGCTCTACGAGGACGCTGAGAGCACAGAGGGGGATCTTCTTACCCAATCTGGCGGTTGGTGGACGGGGCCTGTGTGATGACGGAGCTGGACTGAGGAGACGGCATGGCTTGCTGAATCACAACGCTGGTGTCATGGTTGGACATCCTGGAGCCGCCAAGCTGGTGAGCTCCGGGCCCTGTCATGGTTCCACCGACCGTATTATGCATCGAGATGTTCTGCTCAGAGAAGACAGAGGAGAAAGGTCAGACGAAATAAACATTGTGCTCCACTATTAAGCTCTCAAAGGCCAAGATAGGGAATTGGGTTATAGCAATGAAATAGAGTTATGATTTCTGGCAAGACTTGAGTTCATTCACCTTGCTATTATGATGAGATGAATAATCACTTAAATCAATGCCCCTCCCTCAGAGTAAAGCAAATAGAAAAACATCTTGAAGTTTTACTAATCACTAAGACATGAGCCTGATAAGGAACATTTTAGACATCCCTTCTTGGTGAGATAAATGCTGCATTTGAAATGACTTGTGGTAAATTTCCAATGCTGTGACTTGATGGCTAGTCATTCTACATCCTACTTTGAATTGCAAGCACACAGGGCTGTTTTCTTTTGCATTCCCACCCTCACTCACTGCACTTCCCCAGAAAATGGCTACTTTTCCAAACTGGGGTAGTGGTGATACAGCTGGACCATCTGTGGAATGAGGCTGGAAAATTCCAAAAGAGAACAGGGCATCTGGGACCCAGCAACAAAGTACCAGAACTGTAACTCTCTATCATGTTTGCTGAAAACCAGACTCTAACAATTTTATGAAATAATGATTGCTTTCCTCTAGAACATGCAATGTTTGTGTTCATAACTCCATCCCCGGCTGCCCAACATGCTCCTTGGCTCACAGTTGTTGTTTCTGTCACTGAACCAACTACAATGAGTGGAAACACCATGTACATAGAGTGAAGGGACACCCAGGCCTATACCATACCATCTCTATGATCATTTGTATGTTCAGCCCACTGTTGCGTCCTCTGTGCATTTTAACTTCTTTTCAATATGAGGGCTTATTATCCAGAATTATATGGGACAATACTGCATTGTGATCCCTGGGCTTTTATAGACACACCTTCAAAAGTTCATCACCAAACCTTCTTCTTAGTCTTTCTTGATTTGGATGCTATGCTAAAACTTGTCCACCATAAGTGACCTTAATGGTTGTTGTTGTTGTTGTTATTCTTATGTGCCATCGAGTCGTTTGCGACTCATAGCGACCCTATGTACAACAGCCCTAAACCCTGCTCTATCCTGTGCCAATCGCATTGCCGCTGACACACCCATCCCGATTACCCGAGTCACTGAATCAATCAATCTACCTCATAGAGGGTCTTCCCCTCCTGAGCTGTCCCTCCACCCTACCAAGCATAATGTCCCTCTCCAAGGACCTGTCTCTCCTTACATGTCCAAAGTATGTCAGACGAAGCCCCAGAATCCTTGCCTCCAAGGAGTAG
>NW_006399932.1:4777255-4783039 GCF_000299155.1 Elephantulus edwardii | reverse complement strand
ATGTGCTCACCATGTTGTGCCAAGAAATCTGGAGAATAACCACTTGGCCAGCTGACTGGAAGAGATCTATATTTGTTCCCATTCTGAAGAAGGGTGACCCAACTCAGTGCCGAAACTACAGAACCTTGATGGTATTCAAAGTAAAAATAGCATATCCTCAACCATCCCTGCAACACACAAGTCATCACAATATGGCATACTATCATATGGAGTTGGCATAGGATAGGCAGTCTATAAATACATGCTACATGAATGACCCAGCATATGAACAAATGGATAACTAAGACGCATAAAACGCCTATAATCAGGTAAAGGAAAGTGAAATCCACAAGATAACTAACTCAGTCACTGCTATCAAGCTAGAACCAACTCACCACTATTTCTGAGGCTGGAAATCGCATCGAGGAGATTGCCCATCTTTCTCCAGTGGAACTGCTGGTGGATTCAAATCACCAAAGAGACACTGCCTTTGAATTAGCAGCATAATTCCCTATAGACTAGACCACCAGAGCTTCCTCCACAAGATAAAACTGGCTTTAGAAACATCTCTGCTTGGGGAAGAGAATCAGTGGGACAATGATACATCGAGGCTGATTCACACTTTGAAGCAGAAATGTGAGAAAGTTGTTCTGGACTCAGTAATGCTGAGTAAATAAAGGACTCAACAGTTCATAACAGAAACAATAAGTAAAGGAACCCTGCCATTGCCATGATTAATTGCTCAACTATTAGCCAAAAGATTAGCAGTTCAATCCCTGTTATCTCAGGAAGAGATAAGGCCTGGTGATTTGGTACCATAAAGATTGGAGGCCAGAAAACCCTATGGGACAGTTCTACCAGTTTGAATTGACTTGACAGCACACACACCAACATGTCAAGTAACCCATCAGGGTAGTAAAAGGATCTCTTGGGACAGTGCTTCCGTCTTGAAGGTTAGACTTGGACAATGGCCTGACGATGGAAGGAAAGAAATGGAATGTCACTAGCAATTTATTAGGGGAAAATATATATCTGTCGGCGCTTTGGGGTTAGCAAAGGAAAAGTATAAATGTGACCCAGGGGAGCTAGAAATGGTTCTTTGAAGTTCCTCAGTAAAGGACAGGATTTCCTGCACCATGTGCTATATGATGGTGATAACATATATGGTACTTGGGGTGGTTGTGTCCATCACGCTGCACTTTTCCTAGATTCCTGATTTCTAAATCTGCCCACACAGTTTGTCAGCAGTCCAGGTGGAAGTGGCACCTGGCTGAAACTGTGAGCTGACTGAGTCACAAGATCCCAAATGCACAAATAAAGCCTTATATGGGCTTGCACAGCCAGTGGCTCTACTTATAGACCGGGTGGTTTTCCTGGCATTAGAAAACACTGTAACTGGCCAAAATAAGATGAAAGGCAATGGTGGTTTATGTTGGGATGGTATTGCAGGTCTAGAGAGCTCAAGAATCAACCAAAAACTATGATGAAAATACAGCTAAGTTATTTCTTTTGAAAGCGAACCTTATAAACTTATCTCCTCAAGTCTTAAAGAGGGCCTTGGGTGTTATTTTTTTTTCATTCCAAAGATCTTCAGAGATCCTCAAAGTTTTCCACCTGACTCATATAGTTTTTGTGATTGTACATTATGGGGATCATTTTTGTTAAATTGAGTTGCAGGCGACTCAACGGCACATAACAACAACAACAACAACAACAACAGCAACAACAACACTATGGGGATCATTTTTGTTAAATTAACAACTTTTAACTCACATGATCCTGCGTGGCAGGGCAGAAATGCCCCACACAGTCTCCAAGGCTGTAAACTTTATGGAAAACGAACTGCCACACCTTCCTCCTGCTCAACAACAGTGGTTTTGAACTCCCGATTTTCTGGTTAGCATTTGAGCACTTAACTACTGCCCCATGAGAGCTCCCTGGGTTGCTCACGGTCACTTACTTTTTCAGTAATAAACTCAAAGCTCAGATGTTTTTGGGTTTTGGGGTTTTTTTTTCTTCTTATTTTAGAACTTTAATCTTATGCTTTGATAACTGGAGGCTTTCAGTACAGTTGTGCAATTTGACTTTTAAAGTCACACTATTTAAATTTACAAACAAAAACATAAAATGGACTGACTACAGAGTCAATCTTGACACAATTTTGTGTCATCTCCACACTCAAACTGAACACTATTGAGTTGACTCTCAGCTGACCCTGCAGTGTTTGTTTGTTTGTTTTCCTGAGGTTGTAAATGGCTCTTCTTTCTCCTCGGAGTCACTGGGGGATTAGAGTCACCCCTTTTTTGGTTAGCATACAACTCCCTATGGATACACCACTAGAGATCTCGAATCATAAGCATCCCTCATGTCCATGTCTCCTTCCCTCTCCCTACATCAAACCACCATCATCTCCTTCTGGGGACCAACCAGGAATCGATCCTCCACCAGTCTCTTCTCACTCACTCGAGGTTGCCTGCCACCTCTTTCCCACATCACAGGCACAGTCATATTTTAAAATTAAAAACGGATTGCATTATACACAACTCCCTGTCCATCACTCCCCAAAGCCTCTGAGATGACTCTTCACTGTTTAGAAGACACTGACATCACTCTGTGTGACCTACCAGGCCCACGTGGGACCTTGCTACTTCCCCATCTCATCTCACACCACCGCCACTCTTGCTCGCTGTGATTCATCCTTTCTCCCTGGGATCTTTCTGCTCTCATTCTGACCATGCTCCATTACAGCACGAGACCTTGGAACAGCCTGTTTCCTCTGTTCCAGTCAGTGTTCTTCCAGACTCTTTCTTCAACTCTCAAATAAGGCATGTGGGAAGGTCTTCTTCTACCCCCAAATTAACAGGCACCATTCTCCATAATCAAAGTTTTTTAAAAAAATTTTACAACAGTTTGTAACTATTTGATCAATATCTGTTTTATCTTGCAGGATAGTAATTACAATCAGGAAAAAGACTAAAAATTTAATTTACTTCTCATTGTATCTCCACTGGCCAGGTTAGTGTTCAGCACACAGTATGTGTTCAACAAATATTAATTAAGTAAATTACTGAACTGTAACATTCCTTCAAAATTCAGCATGATAAAATTGTATCTATGTGAGTGAAGGGTAGTGTGAAACACAATGTATATGAACTTTGTAAGCAAACCAATATAAAATAATTTAAAAAAAAACCCCAAACACCTCAAACTGTATATTTAGTGCCTGGACAATTTTAAGAGTAAAATCTTGTCTTTTTTGTCAATCTTATTCCATTGCTCAGCTCTAGGATGCATAACAAGTAATGGGAAAGACTCTGGACTGAATCAGGCACACCTTAGTCTTCGAAGAAACATCATTGTTAAAAAAAAATCATTGTTCTTGTTCTTCAGAATTTGAGAGGTCCCTGACAACCAATTTCCCAAAGCAATATGTCTCCTTAACTCTTGACTGCTGGAACCAAGGTTGTTGACTGTGATGACAGCAGAAGAATGTATGCCCTTGAGTTGTGGTGAGTTCTGAATGTCACATGGACTGGCAAAAGAATGAATAGGTGTGCCTTGGAAAAGGAGTGCTCCTTGGAGGCAAGGATGCCAAATCTTCATCTCTCACACTTTGGACATGCTGCTAGGAGATGGCATTCCTTGGAAAGTAATATTATGCTTATTACGGTGGAGGGTCAGTGAAAGAGAGGAAGACACACCCCCCCAAAACACACAAGATAGACTGACATGGTTTTAATCCATCTGCTGCAATGGGTCACATGTATCAGAGATGGCGAGGATGGCACCGGATAGGACAGGATTCAAATCTGTTGTTCATAGGGTCTCTACGAGTTGTACTTGACTCAACGGCACCTACAACAGCAATTTCCTATCTAATGATTTTGGAACCTGAAATTATGTGCACAACAACCATTTTAGCTGTTATGTTGTGAAGAACCAACTTGACCCAAACAGAAGTCTGATCTTTGCCTACTTCTGAAAGGTGACCTCTAGGAGAAGTACTTTTGTTGATCTTGATACTTGGCACAATAGCACAAAGTCTATATGATTTATGGTGGCTGTGTTAAGTCACATGATATCCACCTGACCTTCTTTTAGAAGGTCTAGAGAATAAAGATATCAGTTCTATATCCAGGGAGACTAGAGAATCAAACCAGCTACACAGGCCATTTACTATGTTGTTCTTAGGATATGCCATTGAGTCACCTGTGACTCATAGTAACCCTAGGTACAATTGCTCTGAACCCTGCCCTGTCCTAAGCCAGTCTCACTGTCTCCTACACCCCTAATCCCATTGTCCCAATTACTATGTACATCCATCTCATCCATGGTCGTCCTCTCCTGGGCTCCACCCTTCCCAGCATGATGTCCTTCTGTAAGGACTGTTCTCTCTTGGCCATGTGCACAAAGTATGTGAGATGGAACTTCAAAATTCTAACATCCAAGGAGAAATTTGTTTTTACTCTATCTAAGACAGACCTATTTGTTCTCCTGGTGGCCTATGCTATGATGGTATGTTCAATACTCTTCTCCAGCACCACAACTCAAAGGCATCAATTCTTCTTCTGTCATACTTTATTATTGTCCAGCTCTTTGATGCACAGCATATAATTGCAAAGACCATGGCCTGGACTGGGTGCACCTTAGTCTCTAGACTGACATCATTGCTCATTAGCACTTTGGAGAAGTCCCTGACAACAGACTTCCCCAATGCAATTCTTCTTTAGATTTCCTGACTGCTGGTGCCAAGAGTACTGATGTGGAGTCAAGCAAGCTGAAATTGTTAACAATCTCGGTCTCTTCTCCACTATCATGGTGCCAATTGGGTCAATGGTAAGAATTTTGCCTTCTTCATGTTATGCTTCAATCCATATTGAAGACTACAATCTTTGACCTGCAGCAAACACTTCAGGTCCTCCTGAAGTTTTCACAGCTCCCATAAAACTACCAACACCAGGCGCTCTCTCTCTCTCTCTGTGTGTGTGTGTGTGTGTGTGTAGTATATATAAAGAACTCTAGTGGCTTAATACTAAGGAATGTGCTGCCAACACACAAAGTATGTGGGTTGAATCCACAAGCCGCTCTGTGGGAGAAAGACAGGCAATCTCTTCCTCTGCCGCTATTGCTTCTGAAAATCTGCTGGACAGTCAGCTTTGGGTTGGACTCAGGGACACACAATAACAACAACAACAACAACAACAATAACAACAACTAAATAAATAAATAGATGTATCTGTATCTACTTATATATAAAAAAACTTGGAAAATATATTAAACAAACCCTCAAATGAAGATATCAAGAGAAAAATCTTCGTTTTGAGCATGTGGAGTGTATCCTTTATTTCCTCCAGGAAAACAAATTAAAAACTGGCTGGCTCTATAGCACAAAGAACTTTATATTATTTCTTCAGTGTTCAATAGGATAAAATATAATCTCCCAAAGTTTAAGAGTCTTCTCTGAGAATCACAAGCGAGAAGAAACATACTATTTCAGAATACATCCCAGATGTTCTTTCAAAAGAAAGGAAAGGACTAACATTTCTAAATCAGCTCTGATTCTCGGACTCCAGTAAAGGTGAGACAGGCCTTGAAGTTGAAGTCCTCTTCTCCCCACGCTTCAAAGTACCCAGCCTCCTTTCCCTGACTCAGAAAGTCATTGCAAAACATTTGGGGAAAATAAATAACCAGGAAAACCATTATTATTTCCATTGTTGTTGTTGTTGTTATGTGCCATCGAGTCGTTTCCGACTCATAGCGACCCTATGCACAACAGCCCTAAACCCTGCTCTATCCTGCGCCAAC